>NW_028186397.1:821098-897515 GCF_003343005.1 Rhea americana | reverse complement strand
CGGCTCGGCTCGGCTCGGCTCCTGTGTGCTCCCCCTCCGGATAAACCGCGGGATTAAGGCTGCGGTAATTGAGGCCGGATTAACTCCCTGGAAGCCGGCTGAAATTTGAACAGCTGCAAATATTCCCAAGCCGGGAGCGAGGCATCGGCCGCACAGATGCGGCACCGTGATTGGAAGGAGTGGGGGGAGGAGGGGAAAAAAATGTATCATCCTCTGCTTTTGGGAAGGGCTGGGCTGGCTCGGTCTGGCAGCCCCTCCTCTTCCTCCTCCCTCCTCCTCTTCCTCTCCCTCGCCGCCTCAGTCTTCTCTCCCGGCAAGCCACCTTCCGCGGAGGGGGGAAGAGACAAGCGCAAACCCCACAGCCCCCGCGACACGCGATGGGCGACATCCCCAACCTCGTGAAAATCAGCRTCTCCCTCAAAATCCAGCCCAACGATGGGGCTGTGTATTTCAAGGTGGACGGGCAGCGCTTTGGCCAGAACCGCACCATCAAGCTGCTGACTGGGGCCAAGTACAAGATCGAGGTGGCCCTCCGGCCCGGCACCATTCAGGCCACGTAAGTGCATCCTCCCCAGTGCACCCCAAGGGCTGCTCCTACAGCCCTCTCTTCCCTCCCTAGTGCTTTATTTTTAGAGGTCTAATATTTTTTCCTGGCAAGCCGACAGCACAGAGTTTCTGTGATTTCTTCCTCCCTGCCCTCTTGCTTTGCTAGCCCTGTTTCTCTAGGTCCCTGGCCAGCTGTTCCCATTGCCTTACCCAGCCAGCACATGGGGCCAGCAGAGGGGAGAGACCGCCTCTTCTCTCTCCCTTCCCACCTCTATCCAGAGCTTTTACAGGCCCAGCTCCCTTTCTCTCTCCTTCCCATGGTTTGCTCTGGAGGGAGAGGAGGCAGCCCCTCCAGCCCTGCACTTCAGGGATGTCCCATGCCCAAGCCTCACTACACCATGGCAAAACAGAGATGGACACCAGGGAGGCTGCAGCTGGGGAACCAGCTCTGGGAGGAGGACAGCTCTGAAAAGGGGGTTCAATCAACACATCCCCAGCTACTGGCGCTTAGATCTCCCTTGCTTTCTTTTCTGCTTCTTCCGTGAGTGTCTGCAGAGCCCTGACATGTCCAGGAACCCCAGTGAGTCAGCAGCATCTACAGGTTTCCCAATATCCCTGAAGCATCCCCCTGTACAGAGGCTAGCAGGCTGCAAGCCCATGTTCTGTCTCCAAGCTGCTGGGAATGGGGCCTGCAGGGCTGCTGAAGGCCTACAGTCTGTCTCTTTGCAGGACTATGGGCATYGGGGGCGTGAACGTCCCACTGGAGGAGAAATCAAGGGATGCACAAGTGGTCTCTTACACAGGGATCTACGACACAGAAGGAGTGCCCCACACCAAGAGCGGGGAGAGGCAGCCCATTCAGGTCAACATGCAGGTATGTGGTCCTCCATTCAGTGGCAGCTAGCACAGGAAGACAAGGGAGGGCAGTATATCTCTGGGCAGTGACTCCCAGAGATAGAGATGTGGAGCTCAGGTATAGTAAGGCAAAGCCCGGTCACCGCTGTTGCCCCCTCCTGTCCCCTCCCCCCGGCAGCCCTCCTTTTTGCATTCTGTCAGTGGGGCTGCTGGTCAGAACGTAGCTGAAAAACACAAGTCCCACTGCTGAAGCGAAAGCCAAAAGCGCTGCAGAGGTCAGGAGGAGAATTCATAGAGACCTGCATAGCTCTTGGGACACTGCAATGCAAGAGGAAAAAATAGTTGAACCTCCTGTCTCTTCTGCAGGCAGTACTACAAACTTCAGGAAATTCTCACCAAAAACACATGGTTCATGGCTCTGGCTAGGAATCTAGACCCAAGCCCTTCACATACAGAGATCCCCCTTGTGCCTGCCAGCACTGCCAGGTTCCTGCCCCAAGTATGAGGTGTGATTACTTTCCCCTTCAACCTGCCATCTGCAGGATACCAGAGCATCTGTCTGAGGCTGAAAGCTCCTGTGTGAGGACAAACATTCAACCTGAGGGCAGTCTTCTCCCTCTCTTTCTCCCTCTGTTTCCATGGTTTTCATTATCACATTAACTGTGCATCTGCAAACTTAAGTTCTTACTCAAGTTGGACRTTCAGCCCAACCTTAAACTGAAGCTCCAAGGGCCAGACTTGGTATACGCCATGGATCCAAAGTGAGATGATAAAAAAATCCAAGCTGCTAAGGTGGCAGAACTGACGTTAGAGAGCACTCTTTGGTAATGTTTGCAGTGCRGAGGGGGATCCATTCGGCTCTGGGGTTCTTTGTTTTTCATTACTGTGGTTCTGTGAGGGACTCCTGCTCTTTACTGTGTACGTCCTACGTAGAAAAGGGGAAATGGGGCAGTAAGCCATCATCATCTAGAGCTCTCCCAGGGGTCTGTTTCAATTTATATCAGGTTAGGACCTCACCTAGGCTACCAGATTTCAGCTTTTTCCTGCACTCGCTGGCAGCACTCAAGGTTTCATCTTTATGGATTCTTACGCTGTATTTTTTTCTGTAACTATCATTTAGCACAGCAAACTCCTTCTGAACAAAAATTGTGACATCTCTATTTGAAGTATCTGGTAATTACAGCATGTGTAATAATTTGAGATCCACATCTTAAACAAAATGTAACAGTGACTATTACCCTGAAGTATTTGTCCATATTAATCACTTCTCTGTACAGTTGCCTYCTTTTAAAACCCAGGAAAACCAAACATAATCTAGCATAATTTCTCAACTGGCAAACTCTCTGATCCTTTCAGTAGCCAAAGATGAATACACAAAACATGGGCTGGTGGTTTTCTTCTTTAGTGGGGAGTGGAAGGAGAGAGATTTTTTTTTAAAAAAAAAAAAACAGCACTAACCCAGAAAACACCTGATTGATGCCACTGTGCAGTGCAGCCACTGGGTTCTACTTAGCCCTCATGCCAGAAGGCAAAAAGACAGTGCTCTGAAGAACCTGGCTGCTGTAAGAGGCATCTTTATTTTGACAAACACATGGAGTTTACCCTCACCTGTAACACTACTGCAAGATCTGAAAATTTGGAACTTTAAATTTTTCTTTGGAAAAATCCAATCAAATAAAACACAAATGAAATAAATCCAAGTAATATGCAAACAGGGCCTGGTTTTTGGACACAAGCTCCTAGCTGTTTTTTTACAGCATCAAAATGAGGAGCCACGACATTTGTCCAAACAGGATCTTTACATATCAAATCCTGAGATACTAACTATGAAGTTAAGAGGATTTGCAARTGTTAAGCAGGTAACTCAACCCCTTTAGGATTCGATCTTGACAGACTGCTTCTTCAATATAGCCTTAGGTGTCCACAGTTGATACTTTTAAGTATTAAATATGGGCAACTCAACAGGGATTTACATGCTTAACTCATCACTTAGCTGTTTAGCTACACAGAGCCATGACAGATCTAGGGACCTCACCTCAGCAACCCCAGGCCAAAAAAATACTWATAATATCTGCTTCCTGCAAATTCAAAACTGGGCTTACTGCACACAACTTTAATTTTCCTGTTTCCTTCAAATATGAGGATCTTTTGCCTCTATTTCCTTTTCTATAATAGGCAGTATCCTGACACATCCTAGAGATAAATAGACACTATTTCAGCATAAAATCTGAACTCATTTTAGAAATGGACTGTAAGATCAGTCTTGAAGTCTGACAGTGACAACTGTCTGACACTAGTCAATGTCTGATAATGACAACTTCATATGTAAAAGCCAGAAGGTTCAAAAACTGGCATTTGTTTCCTGTAAGCTTTAAAATTTTAAATGAGTAATTCTTTGTGCTCCTCTTTTAACTGACTGGTAGATGTGTTATCCTGTTACTGGTTTATACTTCTAAAATAACAATCCTATTTCTGAATTCCAGAATCTTAGGATGTGTTCTTGTTATCTGAATGTTCAGTTATGCCTGCTATCCAGAAACAACTAAACTGACTAGCAAATAGTGTACACTAAGTTAGAAACCTAGCTTTAGTCTCATTTTATTCTTGATCAGTCTAGACTAAGACTGAATGAAGAAAAACAAACTCTAGTCCCACAATAAATAGCCATCAAATTATCCTGGCACACAAATTCAGAAGGACTAAGTAAATAATTATGCACATCTATGAGCACTGGACAAGAGAAACCTAGCAGACAGGGAAATAGGATTCTAAGCCTAATCTGCAAAGAGTAGGGCCATCCCTGCTCTCTGGGGAAGTCCCTATCTCAGCCCAAGATTCAGCTGCAGGAGTCACAGGAATATAGAGGAGTTTGGGGGATGGAGGACATTTGTTACGCCACAGAGCTCTGCAGCTGCTGCATGTGCCCAAGTATCAGGCTGGAAAACCCAGTGATAGAAAAGCTCTACAATTAATTCTTTCCTTCCCCTGAAAATCCACAGCAGTTGAACAGAGACTACCCAGGGTAGCTCAGCCAACTAGGTCATTGGAGGCAGAGAGTTTGTTTTCTCCCTTCACCTTACCAAAATTCAGATCTTCTAAGCATTAATAAAATGAAGTGCAGGAGTATTGCTCTTACATCATCTCACCTTCTATAAATGCTATTAGAAATGCCTTTTCTTCAAGATCAATCCCTTTTCTTCTTTCCTCTTCCAGACAAGGATGTCTAATGCTCCTCTCCACTGGCAATCTGTGTGGACTGTGCACAGTAGTACTCAATGTGCTTAATCTTTAGTACCTTGCATCATGAGCAGTACCAGGATTACTATTAGAAGGGGTTAATAAAGGATTCTTAAGTAAGGTTTTGATTATTGGGAGAGGTAAGAATAGCTTGTGCATTACATTCTCTCTTCTTCAAAGGAAGTAGCAGAAACAGCACAGCTACTCTTTTAAGGTCACATTCATAACTGGTGCCAAATAAAATCTTTCACTAACCTCAGCACACAATAATTCCTGCTGATGTCAAGGTTGAATTTAAGTTACCAGAGACAGCCGAGGGAAGATTTAAAACAACATCCATTACACAGCAGCAGCTTACAAAACACATTTTGGACTTAAAACAAACAAAAAAATCAACTATCTATCTGATAAAACTGGGTACAGAAGGTTCTGCTTGCAATTGAGCAAGAGGAACTGTGTAAAAGGGCTCTCATACTGACTTTCCAAGGGTAGTAACAGTACATAAATGATCAAAGGCCAGCTCCCAAGCACATGATGGGAATGGAAAATAGTCAGGTGAGGAAGCTGTCATTTAATGAGTGATGGAAATATTTAAAAGGAAAAAATGCTAAAGAACAGTGCTATTCAGTAGCACTGAATCCACTATCTAGTATTTTCTGTATTTTCTGCCAACAGGACACAAATCAACAAACTGGCAATGCAAAGAAGCTTCACAYCCTCATATTAGGCTTTCTGCAAGGTCTCATGACACAGGCACTCAAATTTTACACCATCACAACTGAAATGATGACCTTTCCTTGTAAGCCTTACTCACACAGATTTTTCTGATGTTGCAAGGGGTCTAGCAGTGGCTCAAAACCCATGAGATTTTATACAATAATATTTAATTACTACAGTCATAGTACCATTCCCTTCTCAGTAAGGTGCAAATGCAGTCAGACAATTTGGCAGTCGATGTCATATTACTTTCACTGTATTAGACACTGCCTGCTAACATACACTRATTATCTCCTTCCTAGCCTCTGTTACTCATACCAAAGTTTGAGAAGCTAAAACAATATAACTAGCAATTACAGAAATGCATAAAAGAGAACTTTTTACTTAAGATTCATATAAAATGTGGAACAGAAACCCAGGGAAGGAGTAAGTGGTCTAGCARCACGTCTCGATCAGCATTGCTTCTCTGCATTGTACACCCAAAATAGAGGGACATTAAAGATTTCAGATTAAGCAAAAGGAGGAAGCTTCCTGCAGTCTCTATGTATGGTACATAGGTGAAGTGACAGCTTATATCACTACAGACCACTGTTAGGTGATCTACACTACATAAAAGCGTCTTCAAGAACACCATACCAACTACTGCTGAGTCATCTTGAGAAGGATTATACACTTGACTTTTGCTGTAAGCAACATTTATCCACATGTGAACTTTAACATTTCTACTCTCTTGTCTTTCCTAGACAAAAATGACTACAAGAAGATAGCAGGACATGGTCCTGAATGTTCTGCGTATTCCTAAGCACAAAAAGCTTCATGATGTCTGCTAGAGTAGGCTTTAGAGATCTTTGATTTGTCAGCTTGAGGAACACTAACCCTTACATCAGCTGTTTTATGGTCCACAGTTTTGTAAGGGTGTTTCTCATTAAGAGGGAAAAAAAGACAAAAAAGAAAAAAACCCAGCTTACTAACAATGCTATTCCTTCTCCTTCACAGTTTAATGACATTGGTGTTTTTGAAACAGTCTGGCAAGTCAAATTCTACAACTACCACAAACGGGACCATTGCCAATGGGGAAACAGTTTTGGCAGTATTGAGTACGAATGCAAGCCGAATGAAACACGTAGTCTTATGTGGATCAATAAAGAGACTTTYCACTGAAGAGAAGTGAAAATAATTGTGCTGGACAATTTCCTTAAAGAAAAATCTACCTTCTTAAACCAGCAAGAAGCCTTAACAAAGGCATACTGTAACGTTGCTTTGTCCCATAAGATTCCAGTAACCCACTTGTATATACAGTTGGTGCCACTAAAAACCTTACCYATTATGGTATTTTAAGTTTACCATGGCATTGCAGATTCTTTATCTATCATCCTGAGAATATTGCAGGCATCACGGTAAAGAGTATTTGATAGCTGGGTAGAAAATTGTACTATCATAACACTACCATAAATATTTGGACTATGTCCACTGAATAGTTCTAGTAGCTGTAACAACCTTAGTGTTTTTCTTTATTGCTTACAATTTGGATGCAACATCACAGTGGTGATTTTCATATTTATATTTGTGTTTGCTCCAAAATCRGCGTGCTCCTTCAAGCATTTTGTCTACACTTCATAACAATAGACAGCAAGAAGTACAAGTTATGGATGTTTGTAGGTTTAGCTAAATGGCAGCTACTGCACTGTTGATATTGTGCATTCCTATCAAGAGATTTTGAAACTCACTGGTTCTCCCTTTTGTTGAGTGTCGTAAAGTATTCTATGATAAATTTCCTATTTTGTGAGATTCAGTAAATTATCGTTCTTTGTTGTTAAGTTTCCCAGTCCCCAAAATGGTTTCAGGAGACAGTGTAAAACCTGCTAACTTAAACAAAGGAAAAGCAGTAAGTTAGCTGTGGTCTTAACAGAAAGGAACGCCTGATTAATGTAAGGTTAATATCTACCTTAAGATCGCATAGCATTTTTTGCAAGCTATAGCAGCCATACTTATGCTGAGTCTCAGAATAAGAGTTCTGATAATAATCACCATTTGTTTTAATGACATATTGCTCAAACCAGTAAAATCCTGCAAATTAACTTCTTCAAGCATGACCAAAATCTACCGTATTCCCTACCAAAAAAAATGCAGTATTGTGAAGAAGGTGCAGATCTTGGTGCAGGCTTATACATGCATTGTATTTTTTTTAAATAAAGACAAGCATGTAAGCATTTGAAGGTTTATGACTTAAGGTGCTACATAAACACTGACCCAGTGTTTAACACAGAAAATAGAAGCCAAACAKATCTTTTCTTTCAGTAAATAAAGCAGGGAAACAACAACACCATCCCATCTCTGGCTTCATCTGAAGTAACCTGTCAGTTCTTGCGTATTGGTTGTTCCCTTTGTTAATAATTTGTAAATTGTGTATGTAAATGGTAACGACAACTTTTGATCTTTGTAATAAAGGACTTAAACAAGTTTCTTCTTGTATGAAGAGTATGACCGTCTAAATGAGAGTAGAGAATGCTGTATTTAAAAAAGGCAATTGTTTTAAAAGGCCAGGCAGCAGAGGGTATATAGTCAGTGCTTTCTGAGAATCCTGCTCAGTTTTATGTACCTCACAGTCAATACCCAAACCTCCTGTTTCCARGAAACACAGATCCAATGTGCTAAATGCAGGTGGTTAATGTGATAATATTTGATGGAGATTACTGATGACATTCAGCAGCATTTTGTTGCCCTGATATTTTGGAAAGTCAAGATTTAGGACAGAAATGAAATACAAACATGAAGAAATCCTTCCTTCCATTGGACTTTAAGCAAAAAGCTTTAAAAAATTCTTCAAAAGGGAAAAACTGAACTGAATGTCAAATTCAGCATTGTCTACCTGAGTCTTCTGAGTACACCAACATCTCTCAGGGATGGGTGCTGACTTCTTTTTATCCTGTACTTCAGATGGAAATGTTATTGTCAGCACTTAAGYATAAATCTTCAGATAATGGACCTCAACAACACCAACACTCGAGCTGTCAAMCTCATCTTGCTAGAACATTATTTACTTCCTCAACAATCAGTATACTGCAGTTGTTTTGTTTGTACATATACACTAGAAGCACAACATCAGCATGAAATATATTTGATATATAAATTTCTGTCCTAGGAAAATTAAAATGTACAAGACTAGCCTCCATCTTGAGTTCAGCTTCCATGTAATCCTTGGCCCACAATGTCCTAGTGCTGCAACACTTAGGGAATGTCACAATGAATAAATCCACTTCAGCCTGAAACAGYAGAACCGCCGTGGCAGTTCAGCTGAATTCAGAAGGTGATCAGCAAAAAGCCCACAGATAGAGGGTGCTGCTTTTAAAAGGAAGGCAAGAGCACTCAGACCCACAAYGCTCCATATCCACAGACTCAGCATTGTTGCTCAGGATTGCAGCCCTCCTTCACTGACTGTAGCAGCGATGAAAAGAAAGAGGACTGGTTAAGAATTTATTTTTGGGAAGGTGTAGGTGGTATTCACCAGCTGTTATTTCCTTATCCCCTAAATGATTAAGTATGGAGGAACATGGCTTAATAGTCCTGCATTATCCCTGCCTAATAGAATATAATTCACATAGTATTTGTTGCCTATTCGTACCACCACCACCAGCAGCACTGATACTCTGGGCACATAAAGCAACATAGTTCCATCAGCTTCCTCTTACTCAGAGGTAAACATTTGCTTCTAGTGAAAGAGACCCAAGAATTTAGTAGCTCCCTTGAAGTACTGTAAAAGATTTCTCATCCAGGCCAACATTCATAAATACTCACAAAGCTCAATAAAATAATTGCTGTTGTAACAGTTTGATGCACTGTTTAACCAACAGCATTTTATCTCCAAACAAGTTTGCTTCTTTGTGCACTTTTTTCTAATTAGTGTTTCCATTTTCGGACAAAACCAAAAAATTCAGAACATCACACACATAGTAAGCTTAAATATATGTTTATACTTATGCAGCAGTGTCAAAAATGCTGATGATGTGTCAATCCAGCTGAAACCACAAAAGCACTGATATCTGAAGATTTTATACTTTAAAGATTTTTCTCATGACATTTCCAGTTTTCATTTTTGTAAGAAAGATTGAAATATGTAGAACCTTTCGGAGAGTCACTTTTTCATCTATATTTAGGTGACAGTTAGCACTTTCAGACTGCCGAGTAAAAAGGATCTAAGAGCAAACTATTAGTCATGATGACTATGGTTGCAATCCTGCAAAGGGCTTGCATGAGATCACCAGAGTGTGTACAGTGCCCTGGGTTTAGCAACAACTCCTAGTATAGCCTTTGGATATCTCCTACCATTTGACTATATCTGAAAAAAGTAATACTGCCAGTCTCCATGCCTTCCTAGCACAAGTTAGCAAGGTCTCACTGGTATTACCTGAGGATCTATCCATTTGTTTTCACAAGAGATGGAAATCATCATAAAAAGGTAGAGTGAAATGTTATAAAGCATCACAGTAAGGCATCACAGAGGGTGAAATGCATAGCAAGCCTTAATGATTCTAGACTAGCTAAGAATATCAAAACCACTCATTTATTACATTCTTCCTATAAAAGATGTGAATGGAACTTCTGTACAATAAACCTTTAAGTTCTGTATCAATACAAGGCCTTTACATCAGGCAGAGGTTGGTTTCCATGTGATTAATAGCATCTGGCTGACTTATTATGTACAACTTTGAAGTATATGCTATTTTGAACAGCATTTTTTCCCCTCTAGTGTCTCCATGTAAAGCTTTGACTAAAAACATGACATTGTTGTAAATGATCACCTTTYCGAGACTTGTAATAACTGCTGTGGCTTTCAGAATTCAAAGCATGGTTTGGGAGCTCTTGCCAGCATCCAGTGGACTGCTTCCTCTGCTTCCTTTTCCCCCCTCTTCCTGAGGCCAGCTTCAAATCCCTGCGAGCCCTGGCTTTTGGCCTTAGAAAGAGAAAGCTGCATCAGCCACACYGGTTCTGCATTGTTTTTTTTGTCCCTGCCTCTTGATTTATCAGCCAACACAGCCTAATGCTGTGCACTCAGGAAGGATAATCTCATGAGTGACTTGAGTGGCATTACGTTACACACAGCTTTTTCTGCCTCTTCATGCAGAATAAATATACAGGGACTAATCAGGCTGTATTCCAATCATGGAATAGGAAGAAAATGACCAGCCAGCAAAAAACAAAGCAGCTAAGTCGTACCATAGAAAGCACTGCTCGTAGTCAGCAGCAGAAGTCCAGCAGTTCTACCATTACAGTGCTGGCAAAGAGAACTCAGACAACTATATACGTCATTTGCACAGTGCTCCAAGGTTCAGCTGAACTTCTTAGCACAAGATATATACAAGTCAAAAACTGTAAACTCTTCTGAGTTTTACCAAAATCATTGGGGGTTTTAACCTTTTCAACTGCAGTCAGTTGCACCACTCAATCAGGCATGAGTATATTGACATATACAGTCTCCATCAGAGACAAGGTTTAAAAACAGTGACAGGTTTTTTTCCATAAAGTTTGGTGCCAAAAATCTTTAAATTCCGAAAATATGCAAAAGTCCATCTGCACTGACTAAGTGTAAGGTTTTGACATTGTGGTGTTCTGCATTTGGACAAACTCCAGCCTCAAAGCTGTCATATAAAAGGKCTTCATATACTATTATTAAGGCCTTTGTTTTGCAGAGTAGACTCTATTACTCCCTTTACTCCAAATAGCAACAAACAGCCTGGTATCCCATCCTCTAACTTCTGCAGCCTCTGAACGATTCTAAGAGAAGCAATAACAAAGTATTAGATGATGAAGGTAGCCCAGATAAGAACCATATGACTGTGTTGGAGATAAGATGGACCTTCTGCCAATTCTCAGCGTGGTAATTGTAAGGTTAGTACCATTCTGCTCCTATGGGAGTGACTGTGATAATGTCTGTAGCAACGTCTACATTAAGTTGCAGCATATGTACTATGGGGACGAGATGTTCTCAGAAGCTTGAACTAAATTACTGTGAATTTAATGTGAACCCTAGAGGCCTTCATCTGCAGAGAAATGGCAGTAGCACACAATAATATCACAATATATACTACTTTCTGTCTACGATGGCACTTTTCCACTCAGTCTGAGTTGCTATGCCAACAGATTAAGCCAAGGAACTTCCAGATTTCATACTCTTGTTGTAGAATTGCCAGGGCTTCCTCTCTCTATATAAAATACATATTCTTAAGCTGGGTTTGTTGGTTTTATTGTTTTGTTTTTCTCATTATGTGCACGATTTTTGCTTTTGGCTTCAGAGGCAACWCTCTACCTACATACTATGCTATAGCCAAGCAGAGCAAATGCAAATTTCACTGTGTGAAAACACAAGTCATCTTGGTTCTATGTGGAAACTATAGCACCGCACTACAAAGATTTAACAATATTAAAACAAAGAAATGGCTCCATGAAAAAGTCTGATTTCTATTGTAGATTTGCTAACAGAATACAGACCAGTTACTTTATAAACAGGAAGGAAAATTTTTTCAAGAAGCTTGTGATGTTTTGTCTGTGAAAACAAAGCAACAGTCATATGTAAGTATGTTGGTCTTTTAGGTTTCTAAGGCACAGTGCTTACTCTGACCTTTGCTACCTATGAGGTGGATGGTTAAGAAACCAAGAAACAGTGCCAAATTCACTCCTGGTACAAAGTTCCACAGAAATGTATGAAGTTAYCATGAGGGATGAATTTGCTCTGATATGCTAAAAAGTTGATAAACATCATCCTTAGCTAAAACAGAATTGTAAGAGTTTAGACCTAACCATCTTAACACAAATGAAATATGACTCACTGAGGAAGATCCTCCAGCAGGGTTATTTGTTTGGTGATCTTTGCACATCCCATCTTGTCTTTCATCTATAACAGAGAAAGGGTATGCTCTTTCTCACCATTTGCTGTTCCATCTGTTACTCATAGTTGCCTTCAAGGTTCTGCAGAAAGCATCTATTTATGAAACCCGTAAGGCCTCCAGTCATTTAACAATTTTTTATGTAATAAAAGTTATTACATTAATGGGCAGTGGGGGAGAAGCACTATACTCCATATTATGAGATGGGGAATGGAGCCCTTATACAACCTATATCTGGACAAGTGAGGGCAKAGCAAGTTAGCAGATCCACCAAGCAACATCAGTCAGAGATACCAGTAAGTACTCAAAATAGAAATGTCACATTGGGTTGGCACAGCTCCAGCAGGCAGGGTTCATTGTTCAGGTGTGCCACTTCCCACTCTTGTTCATGTAGCACYATTGCAGTCTTTGCACTGCATTCCCTGAGAGGTACAAACTGAACCACAGGAAGTTCTGCCTGAACGTGGGGGGGAATTTCTTCCCTGTGAGAGTGACAGAGCACTGGAACAGGTTGCCCAGAGAGGTTGTGGAGTTTCCTTCTCTGRAKATATTCAAAACCTGCCTGGATGTGATCCTGACTAACACGCTCTAGGTGACYCTGCTTGAGCAGGGAGGTTGGACTAAATGATCTCCARAGGTCCCTTCCAAGCTTACCCATTCTGTGACTCTGTACAGATAAAGCCAGAAGAAGAGGAAACTAAACACTCTTGTGCTTATGGAGCACTCAAGGATCATTCTGTCCCCAGCCTACATGCCCTGGCTGTACCTGAATTCAATACCACGGTAATATCTGGACACGTACTGGTCCCCTTCCTCTGACTAAGGCATCTTATTTGCCATTGAAAGAAATCRTGTTACAATCCAGATGCAAGAAAAACTGAGGGGTTTGCTACATTCTTATAGCAAAGACTGAATATGGCATAAGCAGGTTACACCTGTATCACACCATGGCCAGGCTGTCCTCTTAGCAACTATCTCACCATCTTTATTCTAATAAAAATATGAAAATCTACATGTCAACCACATGACCATCACAGCACCTGTCATATGTGACCAATCAATAAACCTCTACAAGAGGAGAAGGCTCAGAGGAGATGGGCAAGGATGAGGTGCCCATGAAACTCAGGAATAATGTAGGCTATGACTCATTAAGCACAGCTGTGGCACAGAAAGCTGACTTTATCTCAACACAAAGAGGACCATAGGGTGGCCTTTGTTTCAGATAAACAGCTCAGTGGGGCTGGTCAACTGGTGTACATATTTCTTCCTGAGTTTATCAAGAGTGTGAATGYCTCCCCCACACCCACCAAGTTAGCCAGACCACCACAGGGAAAGCGTGTAAGTGGCTGAGCCCAACATAGAGTATAAAACTCGAACAACTAACAAAAGAATTTCAAAAAYAGCAATGGGCTTGAGCTGGCTTCAACCACATATTCCTTCCTTATGACACCCAGCGTTAAAATGGTGAGCATATTACAGAGATTGGTAATGAGAATCACGTTAGTATTCTGATTGAACTGTACATTGCAATTGCTGTATTTGCTAAGTGTAYACACTTGTATTGTGATTTCAGTATATTGTTTTATCACTCTGCCAAATCAAAAATTCTGGGTAATATCAAATATCTTCAAAGTAAACTTTAATATTAAACATTACACCGTCCATGTGTGGAACATCTAAAACAATCTGGTCAGAGTACTGGACTCTGACACCATATCACTACTGACTCCCTAGAAAGGGCAGACTAACTTTATACTGGAGAAGAGGCAGAGATTCTCTCTGACTGGGAGGCATTATCTGTTTTTATTTCTTCATCTCCAAAGAAAGGGCAAATATAAACTGGTTAGCGAGCCACTCYTCTGACAAATCTTTCACTCAACCTACACTTGGCTGCAAAAAATCAAAAAACCAGAATCTGAGTATCTCAAAATTCAAAGTGGCTAGTCTGTACAAGACATTACACAGAGGGTAATACTGCAAATCTTTGAYGCTCCAATATATAGGAAATTCTCCCATTGCTGGGACCACTCTGCTAGAGATTTGTGCACAACTGAAGATGGCCCACCATTATTAGGTTAAGGTTTCTAATGCACCTTACAGCAATAACTCTTGTAAGTATAACCAGGACCCTGGCTGTTATGTGCTTGTCATGTCATCTGAGACACCACYGTTGCATGAACAGGACATCTTTTCATGGTCAGTGATGTCAACTGAAGCAAATCCAAGCATCACAGAATCAGCACTGTTACACTGCTTTCTTTACAGAAATGAAGTGTTTTTTCAAGGAAGTGATGTAGCCCAGGAAAATTCAAACATCACTGTTCCAATTTGCTTGTTCAAAAGAGTGTATGCATTTTCCTGTATTTTTCAGCTTCTTCATTTCTGCATGTTACAAATCTTGAATGTGGGTAAGTTAATAATTTGTGTGGGCAAATGAAGCAATTATATACCAGCCACCTAGTTTTCACTTTTACAGTACACCCCCTAAAYAAGCAGTTCTTGCCTTCTGGAGAGAAAGACAAGAATTACATGCTGATATGTATGTGGTTCTCAGTAGTATATCTCAATAAACTATGGAACTTATTGAGCCTCATTTCCAATTCATCTCTTATGGGGATTCTCTCGTGTTTTAATATTGTGGTTCGATTCAAATTGCAGCTCCTCTGTCATTGCAGACACTAATCTCCATCACTGTACTCTGTTCTGATATGTAATTTCACAGAAATTGGAGCAACTCAGTGAGGAACCCTAGCCTCTCTTTTGATTTTAATGAAAAATATTTAAAAGTTATGGTGTGGGGAGAAGGAGGAGGAGAAGGAAGAGCAAGACAAAATATGCTCAATATAAGCTCCAATTCCTTAAGAAACCAGACTAGAAAGAGGCCAAAGGAAAATCGAAAACAGTCCAGGCAATCACTAGATGGTGCTAGCAAGAGGAATTATCTATGGTGAAGGGCTTTTGAAAACCTTAGGAGTTATCTGTAAAGTGTAAACCACATTAGAAAAGGCTCCCCATTCCATTTGGGATTGTGGGGGCCACTTCCCCTCCCACTTGCAAACACACTATGTCTTGAAGAACCTAGTGCAAGTACTATATATGCAAAAGGAATATTCTCTCAAGTACTGTTGAGTTTCCTTTAACTCTTAATTGACACCTGAGGAGCAGCAGCCACGAGAGCTCTGTGGCCCAGCAGCAGACTGCAAACAGCTGGAGGTCCAGTGAACTCAGAGCATGGACCCTCAGCAAGAGAGTGCTTCTCCCAGCATCCCCCATGGCCCTGATTTTAGCCTTTGCTGCATGCAGCCTCCTGAGAAGCTTCTGCCTTCACACAATTTCAGGGAATGCAGGGGGACATGGCATTTCTTGACATTCACTAAACCGTAAGGAATAGTCTTCGCACCTTCACAGTCCTTATGAATGAGGATACTACCGCTTTAACAGAGTAACTTCTTCACCYACTTCACAGATAACTCCTAAAGACAGAACCAAATCTCACTTCGCCACTGTATTTTGCAAAGAACGTGAAAAATCGTATGTTTCTGTAACCAAAATYGTGTCCATAGAGCTATGTTCCATAAACTAGAACCCAACTAACAAGGACATAATTTAGCATTTTGCCAGATAAACACTATGGCTGTAATGCTTCCAATACCCAAACTAAGCACAACAATCTTTCGCAGTAGGTCAACACATTCCAGCCTGTCTCATTCCTCTGCCTAGCAATGAATCTGAGTTGGTAAATTTAAGTCTCCACTGCAATGCTAAGTGATCTCTTTCCCCCACCCACCCACTCACCCTTAAGTACTTCATTCTCAGAGGAATACCATTAGGATTTATGGAAGTAAGTCCCTCACAGATTTAGTAATGAGCAGCAAAGCCTTCCACATTCAAAACACCAATATGAATCCTATTCAGCTCATGGTAAAATGCTGCTTCTAGCTAACAGAAATTTGATATCATGATGAGTCCCAACTTCAGCACCTCTATCACAAATTAATCTTTGTGCTCAAGCAGGGTCACCTAGAGCATGGCTATGTAAGTTCTATGGACTATAATTCATGGACGCCTCCAGAATACTGAGGTTTTTCAGCAAACACTTAGAGTAAGCAAAATTTGTAAAAATGTCAACTGTTCTGGCCCCCTTTAACACAAAACAGTCCATGAGGCTGCATTATGTTAACAGTTTAGCTATTCAGTTTCAAATACACAGCAGCACCTTTTGCTGGGATTTATGAGAAAAGCTGCAGCGCTAAGATCCTGATTCAAAGCTCTCAGACATAACTTTAAGTACTAAAACTTAAAAAAAGAACTTGAGTTACATTAGTCCCATAACCAATATGTATTTTTAGGAAGAATTCCATACAAAATTTGAAGGACTAGTTTTGGAAAAAGTTATCAGGGAATACAGTAACGTTYTGAACTCTAAGTGCTTCTGAAAGCACCTATAATGATCCCGTTCCATTTGCCTGCTGATTTAAAATCACAGCATTATGCCCTAATACTTCTCCTAATCACTGCAGGGATTCCTCTTTCCACAGGAGGGAGCCTTTCTCCTCAAAGATGGCTGAACCTCTTTGCAATTATCTCATTTTGGAAGCGGTGCAGATTTTCTAAACAGTTCAGGAAAGCTCTACTCGTGACAGCTTCTGCACCGGATTAGAGGAAAAGATTCATAAAATGAAGCAGAAAAATGAAAATCAAAGATCAAGTGCTTATAAGCTAGATCATGATTACCTTATTCTTAACAAAAACAAAGACTTAGGTGCAGGAAGTCCTGTAAAACAAGTTTTACTCGATGCGGGCTGATGCAAAATTCTTTGTAGCCCCTTCTGCTTTCAGGAGTACAAAACTGATAGTACACAGGAACGAAGCCTTGATTTGCTTGGATCTTTGTGTTGCAGCATGCTATTACTTCTCTTCTTCCCTCCCCCCATAACAGAATTATTTCTGTAGCAGGAAAGCCTGAGAATTCTAAGTCCAACATCACCATTTATATCCAGACATACCTGACACTGATGAACTTCATGAACATTACTGAAGCTATGAACTATCCAGACAGCTAGCACTAGAAGGAAAAATAAATCACACTAATTCAAAAACAGAATATCTTGAGAAGAAATCCCCACTAATAACTGAAAGAGAATAATATATTTAAATTTGAAAATATATTTTAAAGGAAACAAAGAAAAGAAATCCTGTCTCCAGATAACTGCTTACTAATCCAGCCTCAAGTGAAGTTCAGGTTTTACTAGGTTAACCTGCATGGCAGCTTTTTCCAGAAAAAACAGCTCACCTCCATCATTCAAAATTTTGCACCACACTTGATGGGAGCTGAGGTGCAATTTCTATCATGGCAACATTGTGGTAATTGCGTAATCATCAATTTTCACAGTTGCTACTTCCACCACTCTTTTCTTAGCGAAATCACCAAATACAGAAATGACAAACCAAAAAGGATTAAGCTATGCTGTTCTCACCATCTAACAGCTAGAGAATTTCATGTTCCCTGTTGTCTAAGTTTTAGACCCACAGGTTATTCTTCTCCCAATGCGTATAGCTAACTCCTACTGTCAATAATGGGAATAACGCAAGCACAAGGGGACAGTGAGCCCTTGAGGCCTATTGTTGCAGTAATTTCAAAATATCAGAGTAAACATATTTTGCACATGATAGATAATAAGCCTTGGCACCAGTTTATGTTTTTGAATGCATGAATCACTTAGAATACATGATAAACTAAAGATACCAGATTTTCTCAGTTTCCAATTTTATATGAGTTTCATGCAATGGTTTCACTACAAGTAACTTTAATTGCTTTATTAATAACATATCTAATATAGACCAATACTCCATGAAGACAAGTGAGTGAGAAGGGAGTAAGCAAAATGCATGTTCTTCTCCAAAGGTCTTACAATCTTGATTTACAATTAGCCAGCTAAAAGAAATAGCACCTGCTGCTTAAATCTCCTTCCTCTTGGCAATTAAAGTAATAACTTCAAAAAAATATTACAAATCTTCACTGCCCTCAACACTTGCTACTGAACTATAAATATGTGGATCTATTTTCATTTACAAATAATCAACAGTAGGAAAGATGGATCCAACTCTAGGCCATGGTGAGTTAAGCTGAAGTCAGACAGGCTGAGTGCAGTGTGCTAACTTAGTATTGTTCAATCCTTTTTAATCAAAGCCCTAGATAACTTATGGGGGGGGGGTAGGGGTAGAGGGAAACAATCTGCAGATCATGACAATGTCAGATCACATTCCATACTCAGGGTTATTTTTCAGAACAAAACTTTCCCTGCTCAGTGGTAATTAACCCTGTAAAATCATCATACTATATAGTACATGTAAATTGCTAACAAAATACTAATAATGAAACAAAGCAGGCTAGACARCATAGTTTGAGAGAAGACTGTAAGTCCACAATGCAAGCTAAGGCAATCAAAGAAAATCTTGTTTATGTAACACTTAATAAGTCCCAGTGGGAAAAGGGACAGCTGTGTAAAGCTGGCTTGGTTGTCTCATTTTTTTTAATTATTATCATACATATATTGTTTTTATAATAATTATATCTATTACTTATGTTTCATAGAATTAAATGTCTGGAGAATCTACTCAAAATTCAAGCTGAATATTGATAAAGCTTGAACACAGAAAGCAGATGAAAATGCAGTGGTGCATTTTGGAAGATAGCCAAGATCAACTTGAAAGCATAATCCCCTTGAATCCTTAGTGAGTAATACTACATTTTCTGTATTCGACTCATTTGAGTACAAGGACTTAAAGTCTACTCATCATCAAGCTTTTTAATAGGACTTGTAGCTTACAATGTCAATGTGTCAATATTTGCACGCATCTCATGCTTCCTGTTCTAGTTCTTAAAAAATATCTATATTATATGCATTTTATGCTACTTTTTAAAAAKATATGATTAAATTTTTTAAAGATCCTGAAAAGACTCAATCCCTTACAGTTTGAAACTGCAACCCAGAAACACTGGAGCAGGTTTTATTCAGAGATAAAAAGGCACACAGCAGAAGCATAAGGTAGAAACTTAGGTAATTAGAGCTCAAGTTTGGGAAACAGGAGTTATTTGGTTTAACTCCAGCTCCAACAATCACTTTTACTGATTCAAAATGGTTTAACCAAAATTAGACCCCTAAATACACAGCTTGAATTTCAGAACTGCTAGGAACCCATCTGCTTCAGCTGACTTGTAGTAATAAACTTTAGAAGATGCACAAATCAGAGAAGTCTCAGACAACTCTGAAAGGAGAACACTTGCCCCTCATTGTTATTTAGTGCATTTCCCATCATTAAAAGTGCTTGCAAAATGAGTTATTTTTCAAATGAAGTTTAGCAAAACATACACCTGCCAAAACCTTACCAAAATATTTCTCACTTGTAAGTGTTCTTAGCAGAAATAAAATTGTTGCACACAAAAAGTAGGAAATTTGGGAAGGCTTAATTTATTTTAATCAAATAGCTGGAAATTATTATAACAAAAATGTTCCACATTATCCCCTATTTTTGTCAAAAGAACTATTTTTTTCATGAGAAGCATTTCATAATTAAGGTTGTATTTTACTTTTTTTTTTTAAGTCATACTATAAAGTACATACCTCTGTATCATATCTGTATGATTCACAGATGTAAGACATCAAGTGYGATCTATTTTTCCCGTTCTAAGTATTGCTTTCTAACAAGCTGAAGGGTTAAAATAGTCATTTGGCTCTCGAAGGTTCTCTTGGACCTCTATCCTTTCTCTTATTCCAAATTAGCAAAACCAAATGGTAGGGTAYGATCCTTAGCAAGCTACGTATCTACTTAACCCTGAATACTAATAAGTACCAGATCTTTTATCCCAATATGGTTCCTTTTTGTGCTACTCGCATAGGAGGCATACCACAATTTTGACTAAGAAAATGGGATGTGGTTGGAGAGCCGTATTACAGGGAACAATTTAACTCATGCCTGGCAGTCTGAGCACAGGAAGTGAGCACAGCAGAACCGAATACTTACCGGGCCTTTGGGCTTTTCTGCTTCAAGACCTACACAAATCGCAGCTCGTTGGATTTGGACTGCTGCTTAAGTGTGGAATTTGAAATTGGGTGGCAACAGTGCCCCCAGCTCAGAAGGAGCAAAGCCAATACATTGATTGGAATGTATTGGAATACATTTGGAAGCTCACTTACGTGGAACATGAAACATTCACACGATGCTTGAACATTATTATAACATTCGTGAAGCCTGACAGAAGACATTCAATCCTTTTTAAAGTTTTATGATCCAGAACGGGTTTATTTAAGGTATTTTCCCTGCCTGATGAAAGAAAGCATGTACAGTATTTCATGTATATGCACTGCCATTTCTAGATAACTTGCATTTCTGAACTATCAATGGAAACAAAAATGTTCTCACTTTCCATACTTTGGAGGAGCCTGCAAAAGTACCTGGATTAAAGTAAAAGTAATTCTAAACATTTAAAAAATCCCTCAAAAATACACATGAAATTGAAGAAAAAGTTGATTTAGAAAGCTTATAGGAGTCTTCACTGAGATTTGAAGCAGCTGAAACATACTGCAGCACAGGAAACAAAAAAAATGATTCCTTTCTAGTAGTTTAGTCCCTTCCCTGACACATACGAGTGTGGGAGTCATTCTAATTGCTTTTAATCAGGTCTATGATGGGAAATTCAAAAACAAAACAAATAAACAAAATCAGCAAAAATAATTTGTAGTAGAATAAAGGGTTCCATCCAGTTGTGGTAAATGGTTTCAAAACCTCTCAAGTTCACCAGGATTTGAGTGCACAAACCGCACTGGGCCAGGCCCTAACTCTATCATAACTCCAATTCCAATACTGTTCAGTGTACGTGTATTTGCAACACACCAGAAAACCAGCAGCACCACCCCCAAAGMCACCAGTTGCTCCAGCTTTTCAGGAACTGTAACCTGGAAAAATCATTCAGCCCAAAGTACCAGAAATAAGTTAGCTTGGTTTCCTGTACACTGATAGGCCATGTTTGCTTGATGGGCATCTAAAAAGTGGAGACCTCCTATTAAAACTTTTCTTACAAGTGAAACAAACGCTTCTTGCTCCACCAAATTAAGCGGATCCCCTCCCTCCAACCAGGGGTAATACAGAACCTCTACTCTGCCATTCATTTTCATGCAGTTTTTAAGAACTCAATACGCTGAAGATCTTTACCTGTTCATTAAAAGCAGCTGAAGTTGACTAATGGATTCAATTTTATTAAAAGGGCACACGCACAATGATCACAGACACTTTGTTCCACAAACCTAGCTAAAAATGGCTTCTTAAAATGTCAATGGCAGTAATCCTCCTTTCCTTGGCCCTTTTTTTAAAGCTAAAATAGTAATTGGTATTCATGCCAGCAAAGATGCATCTATCTACAAGATTTTAAAATGAATACATGGGGTTGGACAAAGGAGGAGCCGTCTAATCTACAATAGTTACAGCCATAACGTAATGTCCACCACAGCTCCCTGCTAACACACCTCAGCCCTCCTCTGGAAGGACTGTTCTCAGCCTTTCAAGCCATTCAATGCAAGAGGAATGAAAACTCAAAAATGCCAATAACAACATTCTTTTTACCACTGATGCCAAAAATTTGATCTGCAGAGATTTTGTAGGAGGCTACCAGATCAATCTGGCTCCTAGAAGAAAATCTTACACAGTACTAACACCACATATGGAAAGCTGTAGACTTCAATTTTCTTAGATCTATGCTCTTTTTCAAACAGTACTCAGAACATGCACAAAATGTTTTTATTAGAGCTGCAGTCAAGGACATATCAGCTGTAATGAAACAGTAAAATGTAACTGCTGCCAACAACATTCTGGTTTGGTCTTCAGTAAGCTGAGTTTCTGCCCAACATCCACTTGCTATCAGGCTCCCATACACTAAGCTGCTTCTTCAAGAGCCTTTAAAGTTTATTTTGCTTTTACTGCAACTCTTGACTATGCAGTTGTGCAGTAGTAAACATGACCTTAACACAGAGTAGAAGTTTGGCAACAATTAGATTGCAAATGCAATCTATAACAGCCAAAGAAGTTAACCATGCCAAAAGCAGAGTTACAGCTCTTAAAAACTCAGGCTATAAATGGCTATACAAGATCACATTTCACACTGCAACTTGCTAGCATGGTTAACTCTAGTGCTGTGCTACACCTGTAAATCATTTATCTTTTTGCAGATGCTATTACCTGACCTTCCTCAAAACAGGTACCAGTACAGGGAAAACAATAAATCAGTGGTACCACTCAAAACATACATTGGTAAGCAATTGTGTAAGTCTCCACGGGATCAGGACCTTGGATGGTGAAGTGATTTAAAGTATGCTGGAAAATAAAACAGCACTGTAATTTTAAAGGCTCCAAATGAAGTCCTGGCTAGTGTAGCAGACAAAAAACAAAAGCCCTCATCAAGTTTTTAGGATAAATGGTTTACAAGCTTGGTGTGTAAAGTTTTGTTCAATAAAATGTAGTCAGAAAACAGAATCTCTTGTTATGTTTTATATGGCAGAGCGAGCAGCCCAGAAAGAGATATACCTGTGATTTATTTACAAATAGGCTACAGAAATAACCAGCTACTATCCTTGCTGCTGTTACAAAGACAAGCTACAGTGAAAAGACGACACTTCTTTGAAAGCAACTGTTCAGGTAGATATAAAAAGAACATAAAACTGAAGATAAAAAGATGCAATTAACTGACTGGAAGAGTAAAATCCACCTACTGAAGTGAATAAAATCTCTGATAAAATACCATGGCCAGTCTTCAGACATTAACAGAAGGCAGGTCAGTATATGAGAACGGACATTAAATTTTCATTCTTTTTGCATTTTCTTTTCTCAGAAAATCACTTCAATGTAGGCAATAAGAATACCAGGCTCAGGAATATATAGCTAGAGTCACAAAATCACTTTGAAATTAATATAGTTTGAGTACMCTCTCATTCAAACTGACTGAACTCCTAAGCCAATTCCTGTTTTTCAGTGATTTCCACTATGGCATAGGGAGGCCCTAACCAAGTAGCTTCAGCAGCAACTTCACAATCAGCTTAAGCTGGTGCTGTCACAGACGCTGGCCCTTCTCACGCTTCTCAATCTCATGTTCTTCCCAGTGCCTCACTAGTGCTCATGCAATCATGCGGTCAGACAGATTAGAAAGCTGATTTGGTGTAAACTAACTCTCAGGAGGTTATTTTTCAGCCAGATTCGCTGTCAGATACCACCACCCGTGCAGCTACAGGAATACTAACACCGGCACAGGAGAGAGGTCAGGAATGTACGGCAGCATTTAGCTGTGCCTCAACCAGCTGTGAAACTGCACCTTCAGACAGAAGCTTAGGCCTCGGCTCACTACAGTATTTGCAACCCTGTTAAGCAAAACACTGTGACTTGAGGCCTCAGTTACTATGGTGATGAGCAGGGAATAAATGTTTATATATAATTAGATAAATTCTCCCTTCAAAGAAACAGTTGTCCTTCTCGCAGGCAGCTTTTTTTTTTTTTTTTTTTTTTTTTTTTTTAACTAAGCAAATGTAAAAAATGTGTTAAAATTTTAAAGGTTAATGAACACTGTTACTCATTGGTAAATTAATGACAGTTTAAACCGATAGCAAGAATTAACAAAAAGCACATGGGAAATATTAGTCAATAAGAATCCTGGCTCTTCTGAAAATTAAACTGCTTAACTCTCTAAAGACTAAGTCAATTTTTTTTAATACATGTTAAATGCTACTTATGAAAAATAGGAATGATTACTAAAACTAGATATTATTATTTAGGCTTAAAAAGGTTAAGTCACAGTTTTATTTGAATCAAAAATGAATTCATGAGTCTTTCTTCTTCTTTCTTCTATGCACTTCACTGAATCACCCTTACTTGTAAAATACAGGCAGCATTTTGTAACTCGAAGCTTACTGTAAAAATGGCAAGCTCATATAAACAGGATAATTTAGTTAAAATACTTGGTTCATAAACTCACAATAACTAGCTGACTTTCTCCTCCAAAAGAGGAAACAGTAATTACAGTAGAATCATCCACCACAAAGATGAATATTCTGCTCAAAGTTTTGAAAAACCTTTGCCACAATATTCACGTTTAGTTTGGACTTTTCTTTTTTTTTTTTTTTTTTTTCTAAATAAGAAAATCCAGCCCTAAGATCTCACCACCTGAGTCTATATAGTACTCTGAGCAGCTAAAAATAAATGAATTTAAGGAAGTGCTAAATTCAGAGTAGATAAGGAGATGACCTCCTAGGATCAAAGCGTGCAGAAACTACTGATGGAGTTACTCAAACCCCCAAATCCTCCCCAAACAAAAACAAACAACTGCCAAAATAGAGAACAAATGTTACCAGCTGATGAACTACCCAGTTCTTTCCACTACAGTGCCATCTGTTGCCAGTTCTTCCCTGTCCATGTGCACCAGATTCCCTCTAACTCTCAGCAGGACACAGACCCAGTCCTGGTCTCAAAAGTCTCTCAGAACGGAGTCCTGCTTTACCCACCCTGTGCACGTCAATAACCACAGCTGTCGTCGGAGGTGAAGTTTGGCAACAGTGGGCAAGAAGCTTCTTCTCCCAGCCACATGTTAGCACCTTCTTTCACTAAAACTTTTTGCCACTTCTCTGTCAAAATAATCACATACATATTCACTCTGTAACTCAATTACCAAAATAATCAACGTTATAGGACGGATAACATTTTAAGAACTAGGTTAGGAAGCAACCACATGCAGCTTCATGCAGGTAGATCGTAGGGCAGAAACTTCCAGCAAAGGGGCAGCAAAACCAGGGTACTTTTCCTGCAGCACAGCAACATTCAGAACACACATCTGGCACCTACCCACACATAATCTAGTGGTAAAGAACAGCAAGTTCCTCTGGGTCACATGCAAGTATCTTACTGAACACAAGGCAGGTATGAGAGGGAAGGAATTCAGCTTGGAATCTGAACATCTGTTACGAGATCATCAGTATTGAAAAAAACCTTCTCAGACACTAAGGTTTACAGTTCTAGCTATTTTCCATCAAAGGATTTTTAAAATTTAAAGTTGCTGAACTGTGGAAGTGACAAGTATTTATATATATTTATAGAAGCAATCCTTATATCAATTTTGTTTCTAGCCATAGTTGCAGGGAGCAGGGTATTAGATCAAACTAAAGCTCCATTTATCCTCAAAAACTGTATCTTACTATCGATTCACACAAGATTCATTAATGGTTACAAGATAACTCACAGCAAGGAAACATGGACTCTAATGATAAGCAATCTTAGAGATCTTATTTTCAAATCTGAAACAGTAATTTAAGTTTACTTGAATACCTTTACTTTAAAAAATTGGATTCACCACGGATTTAGGTTGTTGGATTAAAGTAGAGAAAATACATAGGTTTTAAGTCTTTTCCTTTTGTAATACCTGAAAATTTGTTAGTGAGCTGCTCTGATCATCTCTTTTGTGAAGATTTTTGTGGATAATCAAAAAAATCATCCTAAAATTATTGATACTATACTTTGAAACTTTTCTAAATCAAGAGGAGTGCTTAAAAATGTTCATTTTCCCCTATAGAAAAATTATTGAGACTGAAAAGCCAAATGATGTCAGACATATACTGTATCATACCTATATTATCTGTATATTATGTACTTTTTCATAAATAATTATGTATTAGGTGAATACATAGTGCGTTTACAAATGCATTACATATTTGTATAAGAGTTTCTGAATTCTCTGTCTAGTATTGCTATTGCCTTACTACTATTTCAAAAGTGGCCATCAGGTTTACATGCCCAGCTGAGATACCTAGTGTGTAAGATCATAGAGCAAATGAATGACAAACTTGGTGGTAAAAACACTCTGTTTAAACTCACTGATGCAAGACAAATATTTAGCTGAAGTGTCCCAAAATGACAACCAGAAAAGCATGTACACTAGAAAACTTATATTAGACCTTCGCCATTCATGGGGTCAACACTTCATAGACATTCAGATGATGGATCTGTCAATAGCTGTAGCAAAAAATCATGGCAATTCTTGGTCATTGTGACTGATCGAGGTTTGGCATCCCTACCTCTACAGGAATCTTTGTACCTTAGTTCTTGGTAGTCCCACAAAACAAAATAGGGTTAATAAGGTATAGGACAAACCTTAGGCAAATTAAGAATGTCATGTACTCTTCTGTAGCCTTCATCGCTATGGCAGGAGGGAGTAACACATCACTGCAGATGACATTAGGACACAAATGTCCACAGCTTGTGGTTTCTGAATGGTTCAATCACACAATTGATGCGTAGCCCCAAGTCAGGACCATACACATGGAGACATTCGGGCTGCTGGATAGCCTATACTCAACCTGCAAGCAGGGGGGGGTCAGCAGGGGCTGCTAACAGCTCTCAGAATGCAAACATCCCCAAACCTTCATATTAGAGCCACAGGAGAAGACTGAATCATGGAAAGGCTGGCTACTCATGAATGAAGATCTGAGCAACACCTAGCCTGACTGCAACGAGGCCTAGGATTGATAATTTTACACTTCCAGTATGTTCTGTAGCATCAGACAGATGGATGTAAACAGTCATAATAGACACCCACATACTCAGAACAAGATAAATGTACAAGCTAACCAACCAGTAGACTGGCCACTTAAGCAGTAACAAGTGCACTGAATGTTACTGCAATATCAATAAACTAAAGTATTTACCATCGGGGAGGGGAGTCCTTCCTTAACTAAGCATTATACAAACAAGATACTTAACACTGCAAAAAAAAAAAAAAAAAAAAAAAAAAAAAAAAAAAAAAAAAAAAAACAAAAAACATATTCCCAATTCTGGAGTTACATTAATGCCTTTTTTTTCCCTTATATACATTTTGCCCCACAGAAACATTACTCAAAAGATAGCATAGTGTGGTTAAGCTGTATTTTAGTTTAGTTACAAATGAACCAGAGATCCCACTGCTTTAGAAGATTTCAGGTCTGACTTTGCTTTGATGATGGATGTTTTCCATTTTAATACCACACAGATATTTTTCATTTCAAGCTTTAATGGCCTTAAACATCCTCTGTTCACCTCTAGCATTTTCAAGGACCTTGACCTTCTCCTGCGGAGCAGGAGAAGGTCAAGTTTTACACTGTATCCAAAGGCTTCCAAGTGTTGACAAGCAGGTTATCCTGAGAATGGCTTCCCTGGTGAACTCATCTAAAATAGGCTCTATCTAGTGCATTTGCAACAGCAGTGCTGAAAAACAAAACAATCCCACCCCCCACAGACCTTTGACAGCCCACAAAAGAATGGCTACAGGTTGATCCATACCAGAAGTAACTTTCTATTTATGCTTCTGACTGCAGACTTTTTTTTTAAGCCCTCATTTGCATTGGCCAAGTTCTCTTACCTTCCTAGATGTACCAACATGCGGCATGAGAGGATGCTCCCAGCTTCCTTCCCCACCCCAATCTGGTGCCAGTTGCAAGCAGTCTGCATTCCTGCGCCTCACACTCAGAAGGAGAGGATGTCAACACTTTTGAGAATAAGGCCTGCTTGGGCACCAGGATCTTGAGAAACAAAGCCTGCTCTCACAGCTGAGGCAGTGTTAATTATTGTGGTCTGGAATTACCTCCTCCTCCGGACTTTGAGAGAAAATAACTGCTTTTACTGCTGGAGCAGTGTTAATCATTGTACACTGGAACTAACTCCTTACACCAGCTATGGGATCTCTCCCTGGGACAACCACTGCAAGAGTGAAGAAGTCATTTGCAGTCACCCAAACTCCTTTCTTCAGTAGTGCTGAAGAGTGCACAAGGCAGTGAGCCTGCTGTTGGGGGTGTTCGGCCACTCCTCAGGACTGTGGGTGCGATCATCATAGCAACGATGGAGAGTTGAATCTGCAGCAGCCAAAAGCTAGGGACTGCGGCTACGTGGACAGAACTGCAATTGGCCTCACAACTCCACCTCCACCTTCCCCTGAAGGGTATAAATAGGTTGGCCCTGGAGGCTGTCTTGGGTTCTTCATTGGTGACAGCAGGTCTGCCAACTTGCGGAACCCCTCAGGACGGTGACACCCTCCCACAGTTACTTCTCTGGGATTGAGTGTATGTTGGCCGCCGACACAATGTGTGATCAATTGGAATTGGTTTGCGAACTTCATTTGTTTGAGTTGTTGTAATTAGTATAAATTAGCTAGCTTTGTTTACTGAGTAGTTGCTGTTAGCATAACTTTTAATGTAATTATAAAGTAAATATTCTTATTAACAGAAACTTAGCTCAACTAGAATTGCTGCTTTGTACCATTGTAACTTGTGCAGTAAATTTTGATCTTTGACAGAAGTTGTAGAGTCATGCACTAAATCTCCTTCCTCCCCCTCCCTCATGCCACATGAAAGCCACGTAGTCCGGGACTGTAAGGTAGTTGGTCATCCCTCGAGATGTGCCTTGCTATTGATGCTGACTGTCCCAGTCAGCAGAAGGGAGGGGGCTAATCTCAAAAGGATTACATCTGTGCTCCTCTTCACCCCTCACTGCAGAGATACAGCACACCGCCACAGCGAATGAAAGCTCTCAATTTCTGCCTACTGAGGTCCAGCTCAAAGTATTGCTAGAGCTATAGAGGTTATATCCTGCAGGAAATGGTAACATTAATGACCTATATTTATACTTTGCTAGGTATGTTCAAATCAATAGCATGCTGCTTCACCATGCCATGAGGAATGTTTCTTAGAATGGTTTCTATTCGCAAGAGGGCCAGGACATTAAAATTTCCAGACATGGTCCATGCTTTTAGAGCTGCTGGTTAGCAACAGGGAGGTAGGGAAATGCCTCTGTGAGCACAAGTCAGCCAGAAAACTGCAAATTATGTTGATTAAAAAGCTACTGTAGTGTTTTTCATTCTAGTCCAAAACTCATATAAGTTTAAACAGGGAAAGTACATAGACTCCAGTTCTACTTACAGGGTTTGTCAGAATGGTGGCACAGTCTTAACAACAGGCTGCTATTACCTTGTGAACAGTGAGTCTGCCAGAATTGTACGAACCTCACCAAATCTTTGTCTCTCTGCCTTAGACACCTACTGCTGCAGCATAACTCAGAGGTTAGGTGTAACAAGTTGCAATGCTGTGTGAGCTTGCTACTTACTACATAAAAGGAAAAGCTATGGAAACTTGCTTAAAGCTCAGATATGCATCCATTGCAAAACTCTCACAGTACTGTGAAACACAGTTGTGTACTTCACCTACCTGTGAAGTAGCTCTCCCTGGTGATTTTACTTATATCACTAAGTTATCACTAAGTCTGCAGAAACTTCAGCTGAAGGCAGAAATGGAAAGGTTCTTTACCAAATAATGGCCATTTTTCCAATATGTAAATAGTCTCATCTGGCTAGTATTATCTTGACAATGAATAACAAGCGCTACCCTCTTGTGTGTGGCATTGTTCTCTTAATCTTCTATTTGGTTATACATGCATACATACATACACACACCTACCTAAGCTACAAAATTTTTGTTCAATTCCCCATCAGTTAAAAAGCATTAGAGCCGCCACTGGTCTTATTCTTCCTGTCACAGACAAGGCTGAAGGAAGTTTGTTTTGAAACTAGATTTCACACTTAGGACAGTCTCAAGTATCTTATATTAAGGATATATACTGCTCGAACTAGGGACAACACATTCGAGATTATCAAGTGCTAAAATCTTCTAGGCTGTAGCCAATTCCAACAGTGGTTCTTTACAGTACAAAACCTAAAGTTTATTTCAGTGTGCAAAGCAGGCTGAAAAATGAAAAGCACAACTTTTAAGAAGAACAGAACTCTTCCTTATTGACAGAAGGAAGAAACCAAGACTACTACATGACTAAGTCACCCAAAATTTCATGGTATTTATTTAGGAACTTCAGTTTCATTTTGCCTATCTTTTGCCTGAGTCAGACAGAGTAGTGTGTGTGTGGGGGTGCTATGAAAATATAAGGAAAAACCTTTATTCTCACTATTCTGAAAACTCCTTAGTAGCTCCTTTTGGAGAAGAAAAATCTCTGTCCAAGCATTTTTTTTGCCAGAGAGTTAAGCAACAGCATGGTTGATCAGAAAAGAACCTTAAATTCACTGAAATTATAAAGCCATTTCACACCAGAAATTAGAAGGCATTTTGCCAAATATGCAATAAGGAAAAGAATCATGATTTACAATGTACCACAGTAACGAGCTGCACCCCATTACTGGCAAGTGCCTCTTAATTAGGCTGTCTGTTGCAACGCGGAGGCCCAAAGACTTAAATCACACTACATTTTCAGATAAACACAGATTACAGTGTGTCCAGCCAAGTTACAGCTCCTGTAAGGAATTCTTTACCTTCTGTGGAGAACAAGAGCTCCTGACAGGCATAACAGCTATGCACAAGAAGATGCAGTCTTACGAACTCTTTTCTTCCAAGGAAGATGATGATGCCAGGAAACTGAATCTCTTCATTATTCCTAACTATGCAAAGCTCAAAGGCCAAATATTTAGTGGCAGAATCTATATATTCCAGCATCAGGTTGAAAGGATGAGACTCAGGACATCCAAACAATTTGTATTCAGAATCTGAACCAGCTTTATGGGAACAAAATACAGAATCTTCAACCGGCAGTGTTAGAACAAACTGACTCTTGACACTGAAAGCAGCAGAGCAGGACTGCAACTTCACTCACCACCAAAGACCGAAGGCAATTTTCTAGCCCATGCTACAGATACCATGGTAGTTTTCAGGCATTCTGTAAGAGAAAGGCAGTATCCAATATGGCAAGTCACACACTGACAAAAAGGCACAGCTGATAGACTAGACCCTCTGCATCTCAAGAAAAGATCATCTTCCAGAATAGTCTTGCTACGTCTAAAGTAGTAAATCCTATCATAGCTATGAAAATATAGTTAATATTCTGCATTAGCACAAAATATGCACTGGATCCCTGGGAGTTCTCAGAGGCACTTCTGAGTTCCAGTGGCAGAAGATCACTTCCTGTGGCAATCACACTTAATTGGTATTTGGGGTTACATTACCTCCTCTTTCTCAAACTGAAACTACAAACCACACAGTCCACAGTATACTCTATCTACAGAGTCCCTACATAGCACAGAATGGGAAATCATACAAGCAGTGCTCAGAAAAAGAAAGATTACTTACCTCAGTCTGGTCTCATCTCCACAGTCAAGATTTGTCATGGAGGCCTTGAACAYGTACATTGTTAATGATATACATGATCAAATTGCATCACATTTATTTTCCTTAAAAGTATTAACAGCTTATTTCATTTTCACACAGATGATGGCACTGTAAATGAAGACAGGCAGAATATTAGGGCATTGAGATCACAGCAATGAAAGCTATGGAAAAATGCACAGCTAAGGTGGTTGCCGTTTACAATATTATACAATAGACAGCACTTGTTAAAGCAATTCTTTTACTTGTCTGTGATCACAGAAAGGGTCAATGCTTCACTACGTTCATTAAACTCTACACAGCACACATACTGGTATATTAAAAGGTAGTTCAGTCAAAGCAACATTTATTTTCACTAGTGTCAAAAGAGTCAGGTTACTTCTAGGTATTTACATATCATCCCCCAACTCACATTGTTGGCAGATCAAACAGTTTCCCAGCTTTCCCTCCACCACAAGGCGGGGGGGGGGGGGGGAAGAAAAGACATTTTGGCATTGTTTCTGTTCAAACTCTGTTGTTTCACTATTAATTTGTTGGTCTGATTGATATTTGAGTCATCACCTGCAAAATTGGCCAGAACCTGGACAAATCAGCCAACGCATGCTCAGTGATAAGACAGGTACCACTTTAAAATAATTCAAGTGACTGTTTCTACAATATCAAAGGTACATACATTAAAAGCTCATTAATATCCTGCACAGGGCAATTTCTGCTATTTAATCACTACTGCAGGAAGATAAGACTATCACAGCTCAGACTGATGTATGTATATCCTTAGGAGAGTGAAACATAAACAATCCTTTGTAACTGAGCTAGACAAGCACAACAGTGAAAAAAAAAATCAAACTGTATTCGTGCTTGCAGTATTTACTCCCAGTTGCTGTGAGCTCTTCGAGCAGTCAGCCCACTGTTCTTATCAGACTTCCCCAGAACAAATGTTTTTTTCAAAAAAAAATCAGCGAATTTTACCAATCTAAACTACAGCCGGATGCCATCACAAAATCTTCAACAGCTGCCAGACAAATAAGGTCACTGTATTTAATTATTATGCCAACAGCATAGTGTCAGGATAGATTGAGAATAAAAGGTTATATTTTTCTTGCAAATTGTTTCCATATATTTGTTCTGTGGAGAGCTACCTGATACAGTGACATAATTACAGGCACAGGGTCAAAGACAGGGAAAGCATTTTTATCCCCAATTTAGCATAGCTAGCACTGACAAGTTTAGGAAAGCAAGCAAGCCCTGAAGTTTAAGAAAKCAGAAGCCAACTCTTTATAGCCCAGTTAAGAAAAAAATATATTTAGTGAATTGATTTTCAAACCTTGGCTACGAGCTCAAAATGTAACTGAAAAAAATAATTCTACTATCAGGACATTTAATTCACAACACCTCAGGCACCATGTCCCCTGGAATCCACAAATCAAAACCACTTATAACAACAGTTTTAGTATATATAGACATGCTATAGATACCTATACCTCCACATCTGCTCTAACTAGCTGAACTCTACTGTCCCGCAGTAATGCAAAATGATCCAACAGTTACCAAAAAACATCATATTAACCTACAGCTTCATAAAGCTTCTGCAGTCCACACTGCTTCTAGTATTAAGAACAGCCTCATTCTTCATTTTTGAGGTAAGAGAGAAGCATTCTCCTGTGTCCCTAACCTTCTTATTTGACCTTTTTATCAGCTCTATCTTATTGGATCTGAAACACATCATCTCCCTTGTCTACTAAATCTTGGCTTGAATTTACACATACATATATGCAAGAAAATAAGAACAGACTCCTTTTAATTTCTTTCAACCAAAAAGACAGATGTAGGTGTAAGAGAAATACAATGAGAAGTACTTTATCTTTCCATCCATTTGTCAGTTTTAGTCAGTATTATATATTTAGATTTGGTTATTATTCTACCTGTTATTGCAGATAAAATAAGATGAATAAATATGGTGCACCAGTTTTAAAGACTTAGGACTTCAGTACCTGCAGCAACAGGGCAATTCAATTCAAACATTCTGAGAAGGACAGTTCTCATTTCTGTCTAGAAAGCCTTCCTCTTTTGCTGATAATACACTGCATCCTTCCTCCTTCCCCCACCCCAGTAGCTAAAGGCACTTTTCTTCAAAGTCAGGTCATAAAAGGTGTTTTCTTTTCCTTTTAAAGTGTTACAGAATGAGAGTTTTTATATTTATTTTTATAAAATATAACAGGAGCCAATAAGAACACTTGTAAGCTTAAAAATGGCATATTTTTTAAGCTATACTGCACTGCTCCAAGAGTTTACCTGCTTTGCTGTGAAAAGCTGCTTATGGGCTGCTGTTTAGGGTCAGGACAGAAGATTATTTAATTAGGTGGCAGCCCTCACCCTGTGTTAACAGACACAGGAATACTCCATTCAAGATAAACTCAGGGACATTTGTGATAAGGGATGTATATATGAAGAACAGAACATGGCAAGATAAAGAAGGATATTCTCAGAGGATCATGGCAAGATAAAGAAGGATATTCTCAGAGGATCAAAGATACACATTGTACTAAAAAACAAGAAACTTAAAAGATAGATAACACACAACAAATCGCATTTAAGAACTACGCTGTGAAAAGAATTACAGTAGAGGCTGGTCACACAACCATGAGCATGGAAGTTGTTTTCAAAGCATTAAGTCAGGTAAACCATATTATTATTGTTAATGTCACTTAAGAACGCAAATAGGTACATAGTTAACTTATCTGTTTATTTATCTGTAACTAAAAGGACTTTTAGTTATATGCAAAAATATAATTATTCTGAAGTTGAACTGTTATAATTATGCTACAAAGAAGCTTTACTAAGAGCCCGAAACTGACAAACTACAGAGTTGTCTGAAATTTATTCTAAAGATGTATTTAAATATCTATATTTGAAAAAAAAAACTATTCAGAAACACAGATAATGTAAAATGTTAAACACAAATCATAGTTTTGTACAGATTCTTAGCTTTACATACTAACAAATGTCATCTTGTATTTTAACCTCTTTTAGAAATCAGATATAAAAATAACACAGAAAAAGGAACTAAAATAAGTTAGCATGTCTTCACACTGTATCTAAAGTTTCAAAACTGCTGGCAATGGCATAACTGTATTAGAAGATAAAAAATGTATTGTTATAAGCTCTTGGCTGTCACTGCTTGAAACATAAAAAGGTAACAATTAAGGTATTGTATTCCTCATTTCTGTTTATTTCTGTCCCATTACACTATGCAATAAAAATTCTAGCCACCTTCAACTTCAGTTAACTGATTTTGCTTCAGATTTGCATGTGCGAGGTAAGGCTGCAGTGAGAGAGAAGCATGCAGCAAGGCTTTTATACCAGGTTATTTTACATCAGAACTTTTCTTTTGGAGTTCTTGTAAGGCTTTGTTTGTTCGTTTGTTTGAATGTAGGGCCTAGTAAATTGTAATACTAGCTTTCAGTAAAATCTAGGAATGTTTTCTTCCTAGATGCCTTAGCTCCTGGTTTGTTTTCTAGAGAACTGCTGTCCTAACCACCTGCACCTGTTAACAAGCACAGTGCAAGACAACAAGAACTTCCTGGACCTCAGCCTGGATCAGACTATTTCATTCTGCATAACCTCTCACCTCAGCAAAGCGCAGGTTCTTACCACGTGGGCCTTTTTTGCTGATTTGCTATTAACTTAAAACTGAGAGCTACAGAGTAGCATTTGTTTTGCTTTCTTTCAGTGTGAATTACATTTGCAGATACTTGTTCATCATCATGCTCCTCATTTACTTAGCTTTGCCAGATTTTTCCATATAACAGTGTCCCTAGTCTATGCTTTGTCTGCAACTCTTCTCAGTCAAGCTTACCTTTGTTTGCAGGGCATAAAGGCAAGCTGAATATCAGTTCCTGAACAGAATCTGAAGTACGTTTTTGTCTGTCATTAATAAATGGATAGTTCTTTTGAAATTGTTGATGTGTTTTGTTTCAATCTGTTAGATTAGAACTTTTAATATGTTCTTGAATTTCACGCAGAGGAAGTGAAATAAAAGATGAATATGCTTTTGTACAGGAGACTCACCATTCCTCCTAGCATTTAGATATTAGCATTTGATTTCAAGAGGCTCCGTTTCTCCAGAAACTCTTAAGTTAGCCTTACCTAGTCTTAGACCAGCTCAGAGTCCCACAACAGGGCTACAATGATGAGGCAGTTCCTTTTCCAAGATGCCAAAAGGAGAAGAAATGGTCATTTTAGAATGGAAAGCCACACTCAACTATGATCCTAGAAAAAAGTAACTTGGTTTTAATGTAATAATCTAGTCTCCCCTTCCCCACAAATAATGCCGTCCTTGCTGAACTTGGCAGAACTGATTTGCATTTCCCTACCAAGTATCTGGCTATTATAAGCCAAATATCAAATGTCTGAAAAACAACATCAACATGACACTGAATCTATTCTTTGGCAGTATTAACACAACAATATTTTATAGGTAATTGTTATTTTCACATCACCACTTCATTTGTCACAATGTTACGCACTATGTTATGATGCTCCAAAATAGTCACTAGAGTGAGCAGAGAGAGAAGGGAAAAAGCAGCAAACAGAATGTAAAATTGACCCATCTCTACTATTTTACTTTACCCTTCATAGAGGTTTTAAAGGCATGATCTGGCCTACTTAAAACTTTACAACATATATATAGGTCATTCCCTGAGGCTCAGTCTTACTTCTGCAAAGTAGTTGCATTGTCCTAAATCTTGCCTCAAAAGGGCTGTTAAGACTGCATCTTTTGTTTTATTTTGCACTTAACTGTATCAGTCATTTTATTTTACAGACTGATCGGTGCATGAAGTGTCACAAAACCAGACAGACACAGGAAGGCTTTTAAAAATTATCTGGTCAAGAAAATTCTGTTAGTTTTCTATAATTAGCTATTGATACAGAAGAAACACATTTCCTGAAAAGCTGTAAAATACTGCATGCTCTCCAGTGTGGTCAGTTTTCCACAACATTACATTAGAAGAGGGCAAGTGCCAGAACAACAGGACACCTGCTCCCACACAGATCCCATAACCAAAGGCCCACACTGTGCCTTCCCTTTAGCTTCTTTTTTTTTTTTTTTTCACACAGCAGAAGCAATGCTAAAAGTGAGAAAAGCAGCTAAAGCACTAAGGGCCCTGACCACAGTTTGCAGAGGAGCAGGAGGGGAAGAGGGCACGTGAGTGACTAACGACAACCGGAGGAGCTGAAGGGCCCCAAAGCACCTCGGGGCCCGCGAGGAGGAAGAGCCTCCTTGGKCAGGGAGGCCCAGGACAGGGTAGGAGCCTGTGCTCTCATTAGGCTCCATTTGCAGAGCCCCGTGCGCGGGCCCTCCCCGCGGCCGCTCGGCACACTCCCCACCTCGCTGCCTTTACCCCAGCACCCTCGGCGGCGAGGCAACCCCACAAAGCGCCGAGAAGACTCTTCTCGTCCTGCCTCTACCGCTGCTGCCACCATCACCACCCCCTCACACACCCACACATCGACTGCCATTTTACACGCCCCTGCCGCCAGCTCGCGGACGTCACGCGCCAGCCCCGCCCCCCGCCCCCCACCCCGGGCCGAGGCGGCGCTGGGTGCCCGGATGTGGGAGGCGCCGCCCCTGGCTGCCGAGCGTTAGCGCTGCGCGCGCCCCCTCCCCTCCCCCTCGCCGCCTGCGCGCCGTTGCGGGTCAGCGCGAGCCACTGCAGCGAGGGGAAGCCGGCGGCGGCGGCGGGCCCGGGGCGCGGCGGCGGCAGCGGCGACGAGTGAGGGCAGCGAGGCCGGGGCTAGGTCGATTCAGTTGCGGGGGAGACTCCTGACGCCCACCCGCCACCATGGTGAGGACCCCCCCCTTCCCCTCTCCTGCCCCCCTCGCCAAGCCCCCAGCCCAGGCCTGCCGGAATATTCCAGACCGCCTCCGGCCGCGGCGGGGGGGGGGGGGGAGTGATGGCCCGGCCCGGCCCGGCCCGGCCCGTCCTGGCTCCCGTTGCCCCCATCTCCTCCGGCTCCCGCCCAGGGGCCGTCCGCGCCTCGCCGGGCTTCCCCGTCTGCTGTGCCCGTCCCTAGCATCTCTGGGGGCCGGCGCGTCCCGCTGCCTGCCCTCCGCCGCCCACGGCCGCCGCCTCTGCCCCGCTCACCCCGCTTGCCTCTCCGCCTACTCCCTGCGCTACCTCCCCCCGCTGCTCGCTCGCTCCCCTCCCCCCCACCCCGCCAAGTGCTTTTCTGCCTCCATTCCCACGTTATTTCTTCCCCTTTTCCTCCAGCACCTCCAGATATTCCCCCCCCCCCCCAACACGCACACAGGCGCACTGCTTTCCCCCTAAATACGATTGCCCTCATTCACTTCCAGCCCTTTCCCGAAATCCGGGGGTTCAGATGCTACGGCCTGCGCTTCATCTGTTTTCCAGATGTATCTGCATTGCCATAAGCGAACCCGTCGTTTTAGCAGCGGTGTCTTGCGGGGGTTGTTTTGCAATCTCAATAGGTTTCTCCTCCCCCCGCCCTTGGTGCAGCAGCGTTTTTCTGTTCATGTGCAGACCGGAAAGCTATAATGCACGTAGCCCATGGCAGGAGTATGCTAGATTATACATGCTTTAATTGCACAGGTTTAAAAGCTAGCTCTTTAAATATGGTACGTGTGTGCGTTTTGAGGCTACAGAAGGAAGATATGCAGTATGTCCAGGTGTGTGTATTTGAGTTGCCCTGTTTTTTAAATCATGGCGATTTAAATTTCCCTTTTACTGCCGTAAAATTAGTCTAGAGCTACAGTATGGAGTCSTGTACTATTTTACGTCGACACTAGGGGTGTCTCCTGCTTGCCACCACTGCCAAGAAATCAACGCCCTTTTTTTAATAAACATTTATTTTAGCCTGCAGGAAGACTCTGGCAATATTTTGGTTCTAGAATTGGAGAATTACATGCACTTTAAATTTTTTTCATTCTGACCTCTCGGAGTGCAAGGCCAGTTGCTTATTGCCATTTCACAGTAGACCTCATAGAACCCAGGAGCCAAAGATGGGTTTCCTTTTGTTTTTAAACAGAGAATTGCTATATATACTTTTTTAATATAAAGTTGTGGCAGAAGCTGCTTTATGCTCAAGCTTTCTTTGCATGTATTCTTTGATGTCTGTTAGATAAGTATTTGGAGAAATACTTCAAAATGTTTAGAGACTTGTTTTGTTTTGACTTGTGGGTTAAAATGATATGTTTACTGAATGCCTTCACGGAGTCATGGGCTACATTGAGACTGTTGGAAAAGAAAGCTCATATTTTGAAAACAAGGTATTAGTGAGATAAAGAGCTTGAAAACAAAAATTATGATCGGTGCTGATAGTTGCTATGAGTATGTAGATGGAGAATGGTCATATTCCATGCAGTAGCTGGGCTCTTGCTGCCCTTAGTTGGGTCTTCTATGAAAATATTGTTCTCAGTGACTTGTCTGATGAGATGTGCTAACGTGCACAAGAGGAAAGAAAATGTTACTTAACAGTGGGATCTGTATTAGAGTGCTGCATAATGAATTTAGCTCTTATGTATGGGTAGCTATGATTAAGACAGAATGGGGAAAGAATCAAAATTATCCTAGAATCCTTTGCTACTAAAATAATAGCATATAATAATGTTCATTATTATTTTGTGATTCCTTAAGCAGTATTTCTGTACAGTCAATTGGCATGCTTTAAATGCAGATGCATGAAAAAGCTACTCTGGATATTATTTTTGTCACTGAAAGTGTTTGCTAGAATGAGCAGTAACAACACCAGGAGAGTTTTCACCATGGCTTTATTAGTACCCCATTTCTGATAGCTTTAGAGGCCTTGTAGTTTGAAAACGAGGCTAAAACGAAGTAGCTGATAAGCATTAAAAAAAAAAGTGATTTAGGTTACTGTTATTTTTACTACCTTCATCTTGTGGATCTATTTTGGGAAGAGAAATAGAAATGAAATAGAAATAGGTTCTATTTCGACTTTTTTTTTTCTTTCTATTTTTAATAGAGACCATTTTCACAGTTTGGAGTAACATTTCTTTTGTGTTCCTACAGGACCAGAGAGCTGGCAGTTAGATGGAGGAAAAAGAGGTGAATGTGCTGTTGTATTCATAATAGATATTTTAAGATAAAACATAAGTATTTAGTGAGTCAGTATAACCCTGAATGTTTTGGTATAGCTGTTTAAATTATTAAGAGTAATTTTTTAACAGGCAAAGAGTACCAAGTTGATGAGTTTGTTACATAATGTTGGATGCAATGTTGATACGCTATTTCTGCCAGAGTTGATTTAGAAAATGCTATTCACAGAAACGCTTGCTAGAAAAAGATAAATAGCATAGGTAGAGGATACTGAACAGTCTTGGTCTTTGATAAATTCCATTTTGTTCAAGCAGCCTATATTCTAATAGGGAATGCCTCACAGGGACTGATTCTTATCTAGCTTTTGAGCTTCATAGCTGCAAAACAGAAGACAAAGAATTCCACRAAAGTAAACCAAACCACTTTATGTAACATGCATATCTTTTTTAATAAGCTGAAAAGAATCTTTGGGAATCTTTTGAACAGACTATTTTAAATCTGGACCCTACTACTGCTAACTCTGCTGAGAAGTTCTGATTCCCTTTGCTTGACTAGTGGCACTTAACACTACTTTAGTATTTTTCTCTAGCTGAAGTGATTCATTCACAGGCTGATCTAGAGCAGTGTTCGTAAGCTACTGAAGTGAAGGACTACCAAAACTTTTTCTGGGGGGGAAAAATAGCAGAACATCTTGAATCATTGTTTATTATTTGGCAGGGAGAGTGCTAAAATAAATGCTTGAGTGAAGAAAAAACTAGTTATTCTGTTGCAAAACGATAATTTCACTGCTATCTTTACAATGATGCAGAATTGTTACAAAATTGAATTTATTATTTATTTTACTCCTGAGTGCAAGCTACAGGCAGAAGTCAGGAGCTGAGAAGCAATTGTATGGTCTGTCCTACAGACCACTGGTGGTTGATCTGCTACAGATGTAACTTGTCTAGAATTCAAGCTGTAAAGCTCATGTGTAGGTCTTAAGGAAGAAGTACTTGGTAGGTTTATTTAAGGCAGTTTGCTTATTAAAAGCTTTTATTTTGGAAGTGATTGTAAAGAGGCATAAGTTTAGAGGCTAATCTGAATATGCGAATTTACTTAGCTCTCTGATGTTCAAAGGAAGACAGGGGGAAGAGTGAAGAGACTTTCGTAAGTAATTATGTTTTTCAGTATTTCTGTAATGGAATAAAGTTGGAATTCTGTCTTATAGGGGTAACTTTTGATTTAGCAAATTTGATAACAGTGAAGAATGAAAGTTGGTGGAAACCATGTTTGGTGGGCATGCCTCAGGAACTTCCAAGGCATTCATCTTATCTGCTAAGGCATCTGACTTCACTTTTACTCCTGACCTCAGTCTGAGAGTCAGTGAGCACTAAAAGGGAAGCATTAAGGGACTGAGTTTAATAACATCTAAATCAGAGTTTCTCTAGACACTTAAAGGAGGAGATGTGGCCAGTTCTGACTGTCAGTGCTGGAAGAGATGAGATTTCAATTCTGACATTTCTAGGGAAACAAATGAATCTGAAACACATATTTTAGTGCTAGACTGTTTCTCAGTTTGCTTCTACCTCATTTTTTCTCACCTATGTATATCAGAGATGTGCAAAAAACTGTTAAAGTATGGTTAGGCTTCTTTAAGAAATATTTTCTTCACTTTTGCTTGAGGTGGTATATTTTAAGAAGAAATAAAGCTCTGAAGATCTTATAGCTTCCCTATAGCCGAGTGTTGGATCAGTGCTTATCTGGCACTGCCACAAAAGGAATAGCTTTTTTTAGTTATAGGTATATTTAATAGTTTTGTTACACTATAATTCATAAATTACAACTGCACAAGATTTTTCAGCATTCCTTTGTTTTCACTATTAGTAAGAGAATTTCTTTCGTCTTTCTTTCCCCCCTCCCTTTTTTAACTGCCTATGATTCTTTAAGTTTTGTTGAAGAAAATTATATCCTCTGCTAAAATGTTATATAATGTGAAGTCTGAATGGTAGTTGAGCATGAAACTGTTTTGATTGAATTGTGCGAAATGGTGATAAAAAACTATGTTTATAGGACAACATTTTTTTTGGGTAATTTGAGCTAATTTACGATTTCTTGAAAACCATTCGCTCTTGATTTCCTTGCCCCTCTTCTTTCCTCCCCAGTCCTTTTTTCCTGCTCAGGATTGTAATGTACTGTGAATTTCTAATCAGAAGGAAGAACTGTGCTGTTCTTTGTTGTATAGCAGCAAATTCAGTTAGTGTCACCTTTCCCTATTTTCCATCTTTGTTCCTGGCTTACAGCCTTTTCTCTGTTTCCACATCTGTTTATTCTTGTGTACTCCTTACTGAAAGACCACAGAAGCAAAGGTGGTTGATTGTACTTCCTATGTGCTAGTATTTTTCCCCAGAATCTTCAGCAGAAATGGGGAAAGTGCTATTCTGTGATGTCCTAGTCACGATCAAACTCCTCTGCTTCTGGAGGAAGCACTAGAAGGATGGGGGAGTGAAGACTGAAGTGTTGAGTGAGGAATGATGAGAGGCACAAATCTGTATGTGTGTACCTGTATGTGTGTTTGAGAAGTGCTTACAGGGTATGTAGTTGGAAACCTCTAAGCAGGGTATTGTAAGGACATAATGACTTTGTTTTTACCTGCAAACTGTTGTTAATTAAAATGAGGAAAAAGTTTTGAACTCCTTACTGCTGGGAAATGAGGAGTTTTATTAACTTGATTAAATTATTTTAAAACTTTCTTTTTTTTTAACCCAGTGATCATAAGAGCTTATCTTGCTATGCTCTTGTGAAGCTGATAAATATTGTCCTTGTTTTATAAATGAAGAGTTGAGGTCATGTAGGGGGAATAACTTGTCTGAGGCCCTTTTGATTGTCCAAAAGCTAACAAAAGTTAACTGGGAAATGGAAAATGTGTTTGTGGCTATGTAAATAAAAAGTCTAAAGCAAATGAACTACTAAGAATTTTGAGGTCTCAGGACTGATAAATCATTGGAGTTAGAATGCAACTTTTATGCCACTAGAAAATTTGTTATACGCTGTCCATTTAGTTCAGGACATATGATGGTATATAGAGCTCAAAAGCTTAGTTATACACTACCTTCTTTCAACATCTTTGTATCAGTATGTTAGCTCCTCAGTGCCTTCTTTTAAAGGTTAGCCCTGGAAGTGGGCCTTTTATATCACATGAGAGCTATTGAGTTTCCTAGATGTCATTGGCCTAAAGAAAGTAATTTCAACTCCAGCAGTTTGAGAAGGATCTGCTACAAAGATTGCCTTGCTGAATGAAGTAGGACAGAATTGGATAAGGAGCAACATCTTTTAATCTGGCATAGATGGATCTCTTTCAGTGTACCAGTTCAAGTACTTCTGGGATACTTTCACTGCCGTTGCCCTGGATCAGTGATCAGAAAGTTTCATTAATTCATAATGATATAATTTATAATCATATAACTAGAAGCAATATACACTTCTTGACATGTGATGTAGCTAGATTATTTTGGTCACCATTTGAAATCTCATGTTTGCTTAGTAATGCTGAACATTGAGATAATTTCAACCAAGGTTAAAGTTAAAATGTAGCTTGTCTTCCTGTGCGTATCTATTTATATATAGTTTAAATGACAAAAGTCAGTGTGGAGAAGGTTTGGGTTTTTTTAGGTCATTCAGGTGTCTTTACGAATAAAAATACCCATACCTCTGAAGTGCAGTCATTTTGGAGATGGCAGTTTATTTTAAATAAATTGGAAAAATGTAATGGTGATGTTTTAATTTAGCTTTCAGAAAGCACAACTTATGAAAACTTTAAATTGGCAGCTATTAGCAACTAAGTCTTTTCCATATGTAGGAAGACCAGTACAAAATATTATGTATATTGCTTTGAGATTGTATATAGCACAGCCACAAACACATTATTTTAACTGCTTGTGAAAACTATATAGTCTCCAGCCTTTTCTGCACCATTTATATCTGGCTTGCTGGTAACTTGACAGTTGACCCTGCTGTCGATATTCTGTCCCACAAATAAGGAAGAATCGCTTGAGAAATAAGTAAAGATTAACTGTGTTAATGAAGACTCAGAAACTCATTGAATATATTGGATAGCAAGACAATGTTGTTCATAAACTGCTAATGAAAATATTAGCTTCCAAGATGTAAACAGGTTGTGCCAGTTAATACACTTGTGTCAATATTTGTGAAGTCTGTGGTGATGGATGTTTTTAAGCAAACTGTTAAGGCAAAGAACCCAACCCCCCCCCCCAATAAGCTGATATTGYGGCTATTTTAAAAAGCTCATGCAGTCAGCTTGAAGTTCACAAATGCTTTATAACATTCAGTAAGTTGTATAGAGTGGGAATTAAAAATGTGGCAAGACATTTGTTATCTAAAGAACTTAAGCCAGAATTTGGGGGTTGGAGGGAGCACAAGAGGGAGGGGATAATGGATGGAAAGCCCAGAAATGAAGACCAGGGATAATACTGTTCTGGGAAGGAACACTGCTACTGGAAAAGTGGATTCAGCTGGGATTCTCACAAAAATATGATCTTAGGATCATCTTTTGAAGCTCTGAAAACTCTTTCCTTCCTTCTATACACTCATGACAAATAGGGATTCCAGCTACCCTTTATTTTAAACAGCTAGAAATTTTGGGGAAAGAAGACCTATACATAGTGCTTATTCTTCCTCTTTTTCTTTCTTTCTCTGTTTTTTCCTACCCCTGTCACTCTCTGAACAGTCCCTGTATGTCTGTTTATCAGGTGTTTGGAGGTTTTAGTAGGAGGTTGTACAAGACAGACAACTGTTGTTGCACTGACAACTGGAAGGTTCTGAATAGCGTCACTGAAGTTGAAACAAGTCACCTGCATTTTCTCTGCTCTATGATGCTGTGACTAGCAGAGCTGTTAGTTATTTAAAGGACTTCAAAGTAAATTTTTTGAAACAAACCGCATGAGTATGAGTTTAGGCTCTCGTACTCATGCATGCTTTGTGGGCATGATGACTGAGCAGCTTTTTCAGTGTTGTGTGTGTAATGATATTCTGTCGGGGAAGTTTAATTCAGTAGTGAGCCACTGCTTAACAGGCTTAGCACCTTGATATCTGAGCAGTAATGGGTCAATTGCATTGATAACACTAAAGGAACACTTCCACTTTTTTGGAGATCAAAGCATGATTGCATGTAGACCTACTAACAAGTCTAGAAAAACTTTCAGGGTACGTATGGAAACTGCAACAACAAAATTTTGTATAAATAAGTAGACTTGACTCCTATATTGGACTTAGGCAGACTTTCTCAACTCTAATCACTTGTCCTTCATAGATGTGTCTATTAAAGACTGTCCAGTGCTTTTAATCCTTGAAAAAGTGTAAGGATGTTATTAAAAAATTATTACTCTGCCTGAAGTATTTTATTCAGACCAGTAAGTTTGATTCTTTTAAATAATGAGACTAATATAGAAGAACTTACATAGGGCACTATTTGGGTTAGTTTTTAAATTTCAGACAGTATATTGAAAAATCAATTTAGTGATGAATGTCATTTAGAGAATATGAAAGGTTAATAAGTTTTAGTCTTTTGTAGTCTTCAACATTAGTGTGAAATTCGAATGTTGCTGAAATTGCATTTACTGGTCTATGCTTTTGAGTAGCTCACCTTTTGAAAAGATTGAAATCTGAGCAGTTAGCTTTAAGGTTGTCAAATTTTCTTTACTGATGTGAAAACCAAAACTGTCATAAGTGACTAAAAGTGACTAAAATCAAAGGGAAGTAGAAGATGATGTTTTAAGATTTATGCCTGCTGTTATATAACTATATGGTATTGAAATGCCCTGTGGTAGGGAGTAAGGCTTTTAGATTCCAGAAAATTGGTACTCTGAGAGAGAGGGTGAGGTGGGGTTTTTTTTTTTCCATTTTTTTGCCATAGTTTTGTCTTGCATACTTACTTTAGAGGGATTGTTCTAAGCCTGTGCTGTATTGTTTATAGTTTAAGTCAATCCGTATTTCCCAGCATCTTGCAAACAGCAGTGAAATTGCTTGCATTTTAGAATTATTATTTTTTGATTTGTAGTTCATATTGAAGACAAGTGTGCCGATGTGTGCATATTATGTCTTTATTAAAGTTCACAAGTAGTAAACTTCTGTAAGTGTAGCCTATGAAGAGATAAGATGGGAAGCAGCAGAAAGACAGTAGCCTGTCGTTCTCTGGGTAAATTGTGTATGCATGCACAGTTGTGTCAGTCTTTTGGGGATGGATGCAATTATTTGTGCTGTATCTTGGACTAGGATGACTAGATTCTTGATTGTGAGCCTCCAGAGCAACTGGTAATTATTACTAGAAATCACTGGGCTCTGCAGGGGTGTGTCTGCTTATTTTGAGAAACTCTGGACCCCATAAATAGCAGTCACTTTTATAATGCTGCTTTGTGCATACTTCTGTGCCTACTTTTATGTACGTTTAGAACTTATGTAAATTTAATGCTCTTCATAGGACAGCTGTTTTTAATCTTCTGTTGCCTTGTGCAACAGTTAATGAGCCCTGATTTCTGAGGGGAAGAAGTAATCTTAGTTCTAAGAGTTTTTACAAAAAACACAAGCATCTTTCAGCTTTTGGATAGTTTTTCAAATACTTGACATCATTGTTTAAGTATAGACTGCTGAACCTGGGGTTGAGTTCTGATTTTCATCTTTTGAGTGTCCTCCTTTTATTAGCTTGTAGTAAAAGTGCTGAGTGAGGTATCTGAATTTGATACTGAATATTAAATATTTGTATTTTCTCATATAAATATAAGAAACAAGCTAGACCCTGCCCTGAATAATTTAAGCTTGAATAGTCTGTCTTTTTAATTACGCATGGATGTTACTTCATATCTGACTCTTGAATTGACTGCTGTGTTGTAGTACAACAAAGTCAGTATTTTCTCCATGATGCACCTCAAGCCTGTTTCAATATTTTTGGAATAATTATTAGAAATGAAAACCTTAATTGAAGTCAGTGTGGTATTCTTCTGTTTTACTACTTTTCACTTTGCATTCCTTTATTGTGGGAATCTCTGATAATTGGAGAGCTTTGGAAATTACAGTGCATCTTTTCCAGAAAATAATAAATTTCTAATCTGTTGGAGTAGCAGTACTAGAAATTCTATTCAAGTATTCCCTTAGAATGGAAGATCTTAATGCCCTGAAGACCTATTCTAAATATCAAGAATCTTGCAAAAAGTTAAATACAGCATTTTTGATCCAGCTATATTGGATCACTGTGGTAGTGTAGGGCCTGTTTTCAAACTGTATGACTCATCTTTATCCTTTACTGAATTAATTCTTCATGCATCCTTGACTGGCATAAACTAATCCAGAGCTTGTTAAAATGTCTCAATTTAATAGCTGACAGCTGTAGTTCTGATGAAGTTGTTTTCTTTTTTTGGAAAGAAGAAGCAAGTATTAAGATTAGTGTTAACTATTTAAGAGACAGTTAAGAATGTTGAATACAACTTCTATTTTGCAGATTCTGTATCTGTGCAACAATTCTCCTTCAGTGTAATTTACTACTTTAATTTGTACATCTTGTCTGGTTCTGCTTCTTTGCATCTCTGACTTATCTGTGCTTGTCTGTTCATGAAGTTGAGTCCCACTTTTGAACTATCTTTTCTGTTTGGATGTGTGTTTTTACATCTTTACAGYGTTCTTTAGCCACTTCATGAATGACACTTTAACTGTCTGCTTTCCTTTATCGTCTTCTCTGGTGTTATTTTGACTTTCTCACTTCTTGCTGGCCAGCCATGAGACTCTTATCTCTCTTCTTTTAAACTTGGATTTCTGTTTTTCTCACTAAGTGGTAATAAACTGTTTACAAGTTTCTTAAATAGATGTTATCTGTTATCCAGCCTGTTTCTATGCTCTTGTTTTACTTGATTTTTAAATCTGTGCATTGACTTGTGTGACTCTTCTGAAACTTTGTTGTAAGTCCTGGTGGTATAGGCTGCGTGAATTGGCAGTACTCTCTGAATTAGCACTTAAATACCCTGCTCAAGGACATTTGAGTCTTTTAACCTACTACTAGACAGTTTTGTGCAATAGAATTGCATCAGCTTTTTTTCCCCTCTAGGCCCTCTCAGATCCCTTTAAAAATATCTGTGCAACTATTCGCAAAGCTTTAACTGTGTAGTTAAAGTGGCTGAAAGAGATTACTTCAACACATTGCTGAATACACTGTTAAAACGTAAAAGCTTAGGCTAATTGGCAGAGAAGGATGCACTGGTTACATTGTTCTTGACTATTTCTAAAGTATTTCTCTGAACAGGTAATTGCATTCAACTATACTTCGTAATACAATCTTACTGTAGTTACTATTCAATAATTACTCCAGTTCTTCATTTCTAGATGCCTGTTTTTTGTGAGGCTGTTTTCTTGCCTTTTTTGCTCTACAAGTACCCCTTGTAGTGATGTAGTGAGTCTGCTATCTCTAACACAGCCCCAAAATAAAATTTTCTAAACTTATTTTTCCAACTGATACAGATCTCCATTCTTTGTTTGTATGAGTCAGCGAACTGTTTATGGCTAGGGAACTTTACCAGATCCTCTGGGAACAAACAGATTAGTTTGTATGTCTGTCTCTTGCTGTCTGAGGATGATATGCTTCACTTCATTTCTAGCTAGGTTCTCATCTTTCATATTTGCCTCAGTCTAATACATATATCAGATGTATCTGATCATTCACAAGTGCTCCCTTAACCATTACTGGCTGAAGTTAGCAAGTTTTTCTCTACTGGGAGTATTTTGACTGCTGTAGCTCAGCTTCTGCCTTTGGAAAACTTTCAATAAAGAATATTATTACTCCYTTCTGATGCTCATAGCTTCGCTGAGTATGTAGAGTGAAACTGATTTAAATAATATGTATCAGTGTTCCTGCTGCCTGTAAAACTAGAGTTTTCAGTGTTGTATCTGACCTTTATGACACAAGCAAAATAAAGAAGTTCAGAAATGTCAAAAAACTGGTCTACCCTGAATTTTTCTCAGTGTTTTGAATTCGAAGTATCACAAATCATATTTTTTAAGAGGTAGTTCTGTTTCTACAGGTGCTGATAACACTTGCCTGTAATGTTTTAAAAATTATTCCAAAAAATGTTTAAATTGCCAGCCATGCTTAAATGTACTATAAGCTGTAGTGATTTATGCAACATACTGAAGCATGTTTAAAAAACAGTGCAGCACGAAAAAAGTCTATCTCTGCAGAATACACCCCTCATCAGATGGCAAGAATATTCTGCTTGAAGTGCTATAGGGAATATAATTAATCTTTCTACTGTTTTTACCAGTTTTGGATGGGGATATTGAGCTACTAGTTAACTTTGCAGAGTTTTACTTTTATTGCCCCAGAGAACTATTTACTAAAGCTCCCTGATTCTTTTTGTTTTCTAGTACTTGGGAGTGCTGAGAATTAAATAGGCATAATTGAAAGCAGTCTTATGAGGGTATTTATATATAGAAAACTGTATTTCAATATGGTTTTAGGTCAAGTTAATCTATTTGTAAAGCAACTGTTTTGTTTCTATATAGGTCATCGAGTGATTAATTCTGGGTTTTGTTGGAAAACTATTTTTATGTCTTTGTATTGGAGTGGAAGTTTTGAACATTGTCAGCTTTCTTGGAAGGTACTTTGGACAAAAACTTCTTGTTTTTGTTTTTTCCAAATTGTTGCAGAGAAAGGGAGAAGTTGGAATAGTTTTAATTAGCAGCTAAATATTTTTCCTGTAAATTAATGTTTTGACTCACTTGGTAGTTTTGTGTTTACTCATTTGAGAGACTACAAGAAGCTAAATATCTCATTCATTATTTGTTTTAATAACTGGTCAAAAGTGGCTTTTTTTTTTTTCCTATTCCCTCCAGGTTCTCAGTGATGCTTGTGTACTTTTGGCTTAATGTCGAGAATGAAGTTTTGTTTCCTTTTATGTAAATGTTACTTTATTTTTCCAGTGCTGGAGTTACTCTATTCCACACAAGTGCACGCACACAATTTACTCTTTATAGTCACTTGAGTTTTTCTACATTTGTATTCAGCTATAAGCAGAATATGGTTTTCTGATGTTCTCAACTTAAAATATTTAATTAGTAGTTTTCAGATACAGTCTAGAATGTAGTATCTGTCTTGTTAAATAGATGTTGCTGTCGAATTTTTTCTGTTAATCTCTGAATCTTATTTCAGAGAACAAGATCAACATGGTAAGTCTTTTTATTGTTTTCTTTTTTGGTAGATCTTCCTATCCACTCCCTTTCTAGTATCCCCTCAAGCATAAATTATCTTTGCTTTTGAAGTAATGTGAAGACCTGTTTCCCACCCCACTTGATGTCACTTCTCTGATAACCCCGCAATACCTCTTGCTAAATCTTAAGCCACATTTTGTGCTTTCACCTATGCTGTTATTTTTAAGCTTTTTATACTGTATACTCAACCATAAAACTGATGCCTTTTGCTACAACTTAACTCCTCTTTTTTTGTTATGTGTGAAGACTTACGTATTTGTAGATCTGTTTAGCGTGTCGTTGACAGTTCTGTCTCGTTCTAGTCTTCTGGACCTTCCACCTTGTCTTGTTTCCGCTAGCATTTAGGAAGAGGTGCCTTTGTCAATGTAGTAGTATAATCACGGGGTGGATTGATCGGGTGCGGCTGTGTCCTGTATTTGCGCCCTCCCTCCCCTGCACTGTAAAGTTGGTAAACCTGAACCTTGGAGGCATTTGTTGTATGATGGGCCTATGTGTAGTTCTGAAGGCACCTTTAGGCCTGAGGGAAAATCTGACTACCCAGCTCTAGGTACTCTAGGAGAAGGTGCCAGAGACTTCGCCTTTCAACCAAGCTGTTGTAAATAAATGATGCATCTTGCTGTTTAACGGAAAAAAAATCTCTGTATACTAAATCTTTAATATATTAAAAGTAATATATTATATTAGATCTTTAAGTGACCATGGTTTTAAAATAGTGTCTCCAAAAAATAGTGGCCAACTCTAGATTGAATTTGTTATTTAAACCACTCTGCTGTGTGTATAGAGGTTTTCTTGCATTTTATGCTCCTTTGCGGAGTCTTCTCTGAGTACTTTCTTCTAAGTTGTCTCAAACTTAATGATCCAGAATTTGAATTTGCGGGGGAAGGGAGGGAATTTTGAAGGGGTAGAACTTCTCCATGGGGGCAACTCAATACAAATATCAAGCTTAACTAGAGTAAACTAACTCTATGGTAAATGAATTGATAGATTGACTTACAGAAACAGAAGACAATTTGTGACCTGTATGATTCTGAATTCTTAAGATTCTAATTTTTTGGAAGCATTTGAAGTAATTATTCACCTCAAAATTGTACACATTGAAAATATTTCAGACTTCTATTTTTCTTTTAAGCTGAAAGGTACTGTTGGATAATAATCATGTTGATGTCAGATAAGGCGTATTCTGCTTAAAGTTCACATCTCGGCATTTTGATACCTGAGAGACCTTTCTGCTTTATAGGAGAAGGAAACTTCATTGCGATTATCTTTTAATCCCCAGAGAAAGCTACTGTGATCCCCTCTTGGGCTAGGGTTATTGAATTAACTTCAGACTTGTGTATTTGTTTTTTGTACTTCCATGATACTATTCCTAAACATGAAAGATCAGTATGTCGCACTGAATCACTACAGGGAGTCTGACTCTGGCCACTTACTCTAGAGCTATTAAGGATGTCTAAATACGGTTTATGGCCTTCTAGTGGTGGCTGAAGGACTATTTGAAACTTTTGTGGGAACAGGGGCTTAAAAATTTGGAGAATGTATCATCTGAAATAGTGAATAATGCCAGGATTCTGAGGGTGGATATATACTTGCCCAGAGTTTTAGCTGATGTGGAATATAGCTACACAACAGCTTCCAGGGCAGTGTCAGTCTAACTCTCTTGATTTGAAAAGAAGTTGATAGTTCTCTTGTGAAAAATCATTAGCTTATCTGAATCCATGTCTTGCTCTCAGTAGCAGTTACCTCTGTTTCCAAAGAGTTTTTAGGCCTTTTGTGGTTCATGTAGCAGTTGCTAGGGTTAACTGGTGACAGTTTGAGAGAGATGTGCAAGATTTCAGACTTAACATAGAACTTTTGGGTGCGTCATTTCTTTATTTCCAGCTGCATAAGAGGCTTCATAGGTGAAAGTAGTATATTAACATAAGCAGAACAGAACCAAGAGCTGTCTTGCAAACATTTTTTGTGACCAATCTGGAAGGAATGGAGGACCAAACTCTCTCATTCCAAAGACTAGGTAACACAAGTTCTTAACTGCATCGAAACTTACTTTGATTTAGCAGTGACAGAATGTTGTTGTTCCCCTTTTAAAGGTGACTTGCTTCCGCATCTTTCTGGCAAATTGTCATTTCCKTGGCTTTTGGAGAGTTCATGGTTAATTTATGTACTTTAAAATTGTGAGGTGTTTAAGACTGCAAAATTCACACGAACTTGACAGCTCCAGAGTGATTGCATAAGTAGACTGAGTTGTTGTCTCTAAACAGTAGTAGTTAGGAGCTACCAAAAGTAAAATTGTCTAACAGCATGCAGAACATTGTAACTTAACTCACAAAAGTTAATACTTCTGTTCTTATGACTTTTTTTAAGTTTGTTTGGGATTTTTTTTTTTCAGATTGCAGTGCTTATATATAAAAGCAACACACTTGCATGAGAGTTTGGTTTCTAATACATGTGAGATTTTGTTCAACTCTTTAGAATGACAGGGTTGGTTTATTGCTTCTCTCAACAAGTGGCACAAATTTGCCTCACCTTGTTTCAAAACCTGCCCTGTCTCCAGTACTGTTACTTATCTCCCTACCCATCATTTTATCAACACTGGCACAGAGTTCATCAAACAGAACAGAAGACTTTCACTAGGTTTCTGGCATGTGACAGATATATCGATGAAGTTGTATCAAGTTTAAAGCAATATAGTTTTCCTTCATGTTTTTGTTGTGTTTACATGAAACTTGCATAAGATGTGGTCACACATCTAGTGAATGGTATTATCGATGCTAAACGTATCCTGTGACGATGGCTGCTTTTCTCCTCAATTCAGGAGGGGACTTAGCGGTAAAGCTGTTTTCTATCTTTGATCATTCTGCCTGCTTAGAAAACCAATTTTGCAAACTGCCTGTGGAGTTTCTGCTGGTRTTCTTCTGTATTGTGTTCTATCTTATGTGATGATTAAAAACTTTTGCATCTAGTTTATCTGTAGATGAATATAGCATTGTGTGTTTGGATATATGGTTATATGATTAAACTAGTACTGTACTATTCACTTGATCATAAAAGTTCAGATTTTGTTAAAAGCTAGGCAATTGTAACAGGGTTCAAATTGGAAAAGCTGTGGCATCTGTGTATGTGAGCAGAAAGATTACATTATTCAGTTATAGCAGGGGCTAACTTTACAAATTGCTACTGGGTACTAAACATCTTTTTTTTAAGAATTCAAAACATTAATATTAATGTAAGGCTTAGTCATTTGAAGATACATTTTTTTTGTTTGTTTCTCTGTTCCTCTTATCTTTTAAAGTCCCATTTTGCTGTGTTAATATGAACACTGAACCTTCTTACAACTATGCTTTTGATATCTTTGCTTCTCCTGTCTGGTAGAGGTTTCAGCCTAATTTTGGGTTCGGTTCATGCTTCATTGGTTTGGGGCTTCCCTATGATGTCCTGGAATAGCTGCTTGACTGTGATGGCCTTAAGACATTAATAACTCACTTTGGAAAAGACCCTTGTACTGCATAGGATTTAAATAAAGCATAGGAGAAGTGGCTGGCCAACTGCCAGGCAAAGGACAAGTGGCTTCCCTTAAAATGACTGCCAGAGCTTAAGCATTGCCATGACTGGATTAGGCAGTGACTAAGGAGTAAACCGCAGGCTTCTTGTGACTTGCATGGTCCCCTGCCCCCTGTTTCTTGGAGTGAGGGGGGGTGTGTGGTAGAACTCGATGGACATCTGAAAGAGCAGAATCTTCAAGAATCATCATCTGTTTTATGTACAAAACTAATAAACGTATCCAAAATAAGTTTGTGAAGAAGTCAGTCTTGTGAAATGTGGCAAAGTTGCTTGTAATGCTTCGTTAGTGTACTTGTAAAGAACAACAATGCCAGAATGCTGTAAAAGCTTTAACCTGACTTGATCCTACTATAATCCTAAGGCTGGCAATCCCCTTTGCCTTGGTTCATTATCTCTGATGTCTGCAATTTAAATGCCATGTTTAAGAACTAGGTATTAATCTTTTTTGAGCTCCTTCAGTACTGAAGGTCACTGACTGTTTTGTTTAGAAGCAAGATTAACAAATTCAGGCTACTTTGGGATAACACATTTAAAACTTGAAGTCTTCTTCTAAAGATATGTTGAAACAATCTGCATTTTGTTTCTAGCAGTGTCCTTTTTTGACTACAAAAACTTTTTTTCAACACTTGCAGAAACAACATTTGAAGAACATTTGTTTATGTGAACGAAAAGCAGAGGAAAACTCATCAGTAATCCCTTGATAAATCCACAGTCAAAAAATGTTTACATTTTTTGTATTTAGTAAGATGCAAGAATCATGTGACAGCAATTCTTAGTTTCTCTGTTTACCTTTATTGTAGGACACATTTGGCTTAGTGAGCATGAGAAACTTCAAGTGCTTGAGTTGTAGTTGAGTCAAAAGGTAACACCATTAGAGAAATTCTAAACTAACATCAAAAGCTCTTTATTCTACTGACAACCATAGCTAGCAAAGCAAATATGTTCCAAACCTGTGTGGGTTATTTTTTTGTTGTTTTTAATCTTAGGCTCAGCCTAAAACCTTGCAGGTGTTAGATCAAGCTATAAATGCGAAGATACAGAGCCAACAAATAAGTTTTGTAGCTTATTTCTGTAGATGTCTTTTATGTTCCAAGGTCTAGGAGAAAATAACTCTTTACTCTTCAGTCTGTTGCTGCAATGTGACCCCCCCCCCCTTTTTTTTTCTGTCTGACTAAAGAATAGAGAAAACAGTGAGCTCTCCGCTGTAGAAAGAGTGTCTTTTCCTTGTAGGCATAATCTCTCTAGTTTTTTTTTGGAATGGAGATTCCATACTTGTTTCATGACCAGTAGCGTTCTGTAAATTCAGGATAACGTGGCATCGCTAGCCATTGGGTTTTTATTAATAAGAATTCTCAATTTTAATGGGAAGTTTTACCCAAAGAATAGTGGGAGAACAGAGCTGAAGGCTTGAGTTCTTTATTGTCACACTGCTTACCTAGCACCATTACTGCTTCTTCTCTGTTTTTCTTTGCTCTTTCCTCAGTTGAATTTTTTCTGCAATCCCTTGCTTGTCTCTAATCTCTAATTAGAGATCACCTTGCTTGTTTGTAATCTCTAATTCCACCTTTTGCACAGGTGGGCAATTGAATGTTCACACTCAAGAGTAGTAAGGTGCCTAGATTAGCTAGTTCAAATGTCCGAAGTGAAATGAGACTGTTTCCAGATGTCAGGGACTGTGCTGGACTTTTAGACAGACAAGGTGATGTATTAAATGTGAAGCAACTCTTTCACTGTACAAAAATGAGTTGGGTACAAACAGGCCTGAGCTTCTGAAGATACTAATTCTTTTGAAGGTTTGATAAGTTGTATTCCAAGCTGGATTCAGCTTGGAATTAATGGATCGTAAACTTCTGTCAAGCTATCTTAATTTCAGAATTAGAGGGGCAAGGAAGTAATTTTATAAATACACTCTAGAGTGCCTGGGATGTGTTGATGGCTTGAAAAATAGTGGAAGATTAGGCATTGTAGTGCAGTATACTCCTAGAGAAAAGTGGTGTTTCATTTTGAAACTTACTGTGTGTGATACACGTGTCAGTATTTTTAGATATTCTTTGAATTCTTTCTGTGGGTCAGAATTTTGAAAATAAGGTTGCAAAATTGGGATAAAAAGTGAAACTCACTGGTCTTAAGTTGCTTTAGCTTCTGTGTGTCTTACTAAGCTGATTTCTTTGCTTTGCCTAATTCTTTGGTATCACAATATCTGATTTAACATTTATGATTAGAAAACCCCTCAGGCCTATATGTTAACATTTAAGTAGAAATCTTGTGCTAAAGAATGTCTTAAAAGTGGATGCTGCCATTGGAAGGCTTTAATCCAAAAGATGGTGATTACATTTATTATGGTAAGGAATAGTGGTCGAAAGTAAATAGACGTGGGGAGGGCACAAAGGGCGTTCACTTGTTCTGACAGTGGACTTTGGAATACAGAATTTTTAAATGATTCAGAAAAATCTGCAGCTGCCTAAGTCAGATGAATTTGCTATGACTTCCTCAATGGTTTTCTGCTGAAAACCAGAAAATATTAGGAGAAAGCTTCTAATTCTGAGAAGCTAATATTTAGGTTATTTGTATTCACACAGTTTATTCTTACTCACACAGTTATTCTTTGTGTGCTTGGAATAGTTATGCACAGCAAGTATTGCTTATGATGATTTAATAACTTTTATTACTTCTACTGTGTAGAAGTGACCAAATTATATTAGATGTCAGTTTCTAATTTCTGGAAGTTAAAGGGGAGAGAAAAGTCTGCACTCTTAATCTGTGCGCTAGTCCTTGTTTTCAGATAACTCTGCTGGGATTTCTTTTACTTTTCAGTGAAAAACTCAGAAAGTTACTTACCTTCTCAGAATCAGAAAAACAAATGCTAAGTCCCCTAATTGACTTAACTATGATGTCTTCAATACAAGTTTGCTTTTATAATGTATAAATTTAATATTCCTATTTAAGTATAGCAGAAGATAATCAGTAATGTTCGTTCTTGATTCACTGATTTTATACTAGATTCCTACCTAGGCTAAGACACCTTTTCTGTACAGAGTAGCTTGTTCATATTAAAAAACCACAAGCAATCGGATCTAGGCAAATAAGGCAAGTTATATTCATGCTATTTCTGAAATGGGTGGGCAGATGTGTTTTGCTTGCTGCTTTTTTCAGTCGTACTTAATTCCTGTTTATATTTTGTTTAAAGCCATATTCATTGTGGTKTCTCCAGAACTTTGGACATGCTTTGTTGTCTGTGCTCTTGAGAAACTCTTTAGCTTTAATTCCAGTAAGTCACATATGAAATGTGCAAAGTACAGTATGTAAAATCCTGCACGCTTTTCTGACCATCAATTAATTCAATAATTTCAATATTAACAATATTTAAAGCCTCCTGGGCTTTGTCAGAAATTCATTTTAACAAATATTTAAACCATTGGGGCTGGGACTGTGTAGCATGTTTGGTAACTATTCTATTCTTGCAAAAGTTGTTGTAGCTATGATGGCAAATAACATTTTTTCTTAAGTTAGTCCTCCAATTCACCTGCTCGCTGTGAACGAAGACTTCAGTACCAACCTGTACACGGCAGCCAAAGCTCTGGTAACTTATTGAAATAGTCTTTAAATAAATAAACAAATAAATCTCTTCACCAAGCTGGCAATTCTTCAATGTTAAAGCATTGTGAAAACTGCAATGTATGAGAAATGAGCTCTGTGAAGAAAGAAGTGGAAGAGGTCTCTGCATCAGGTAATTTTCATTAATCGTTAATTTTGATGGTGTGGAAAGGAATAAAAATGGGAAAAGAGAGAAGCATTTTGCATTTTTGCAGAAGAGGAAGGGTTTTTGAGTGGGCTGTTCTTGCAGTTTGAATGCCGGACTCCGCCATCTTAGCTCTTAGCACTCCCATTTTTTAATAATTGTACTAGTGGGTGCTGACAAACTGTGTGTGTTTAATTGACAAGTGAAATTGCTTATCTTAATCTGTAGTTAACTCTCAGCTGACATGGCATGGTTAACTGTTTTAATTGCACACTGTAGTTTGTTTCTTGCAATGACAAAGATTACTAATTTAGAAGGTGCAGGTCAAATGCAGGAGGCACAACATGCAGTGTTGAGAAGATCCCATGATGTAGTGCCCACACAAAAATATGAATGCAGAAAAACTAGTAAGGCATCGGTTCCATGGGAAGCTTTGATACATAGGCATAACAACCCTCTGCAGTACAGGAGCAGTCTGTAAGCCCGACGCCCTTTGTAACAAGGACCCATGTGTCGTATCTTGATTCTTTGCAAGTTGCTGTTGAAATCATAGTAAATACCAAACAACTACTGCTACACAGGTACCAAACAAATCTTAAGAGCCCACTCATTGAATTAATGCATTGTCTGGCTTTACAAATAAAACAAAAGCTCTGAAGCAATCTAGCTTTTAAGCTGGCTTCCAGGGTTGATCAGTATTTGTAGTTTCTCATGCATTTGAGGACACAATTTGGGATGAGACCTAAGCTAGCACTGTGGCTTGCTAACATTTTAGACACATTTAAGATGTTTTGATGTCTGGTTTTCAGAATATTGAAGGATATAGATAAGGCAGAGTTACTGAACACCTTCTTTACTTCAGTCTTTAAGGTGGAGGGCAACCCCCAGGAATTCCAGAGCCTGGAGACAAGAGAGAGTCTAGAGAAAGGAATAATTTCCTTTGGTTGAGGAGAACTGGATTAGAGATCTGGGCAAGCTTGACATCCATAAATTCATGGGCCCTGATGGGATACTCCACAGATACTGAGGGAGCTGGCAGATATTATTGCTGGTCCACTCTCCATCTTTGAAATCTCATGGAGAACAGGAGAGGTGCCTGAGGACTGGAAGAAAGCCAATGTCACACCAGTCTTCAAAAAGGGCAAGAAGGAGGACCCAGGAAACTAGAGGCTGGTCAGCCTCACCTCCAGCCCTCGAAAGGGGATGGAACAGCTCATCCCAAATGTCATCTCCAGGCATCTGGAGGAAAAGAAGGTGATTAGGAGCAGTCAGCATGGATTCACCAAGGGGAAATCCTGCTTAACCAACCTGAGAGCCTTCTGTGATGGGAGTGACTGGCTGAGTAGATGAGGAGGGAGCAGTGGACGTTGTGTCCCTTGACTTCTGCAAGGCTTTTGACACTATCTCCCATAACGTCCTGCTAGAGAAGCTCAGGCAGTGTGCATTAGACGAGTGGAAAAGTGAGGAGACTCAGTACTGAGTCCCATCCTGTTCAGCTTCTTCATCAATGACCTGGATGAAGGGACAGAGTGCCTCCTCAGCAAGTTTGCGGATGATCCCAAGCTGGGAGGAGTGGCTGACACACCTGAGGGCTGTGCTGCCATTCAGAGAGACCTGGACAGGCTGGAGAGTTGGGCAGAGAGGAACCTCAGGAGGTTCAACAAGGGCAAGTGCAGAGTCCTGCACCTAGGGAGGAATAACTCCATGCACCAGTACAAGCTGGGGGCTGACCTTGTGGAGAGCAGCTCTGCAGAGGAGGGCCTGGGAGTGCTGGTGGATGACAAATTGACCATGAGCCAGCAATGTGCCCTTGTGGCCAGKAAGGCCAATGGTVTCCTGGGSTGCATTAGGAAGAGTGTTGCCAGCAGGTGGAGGGAGGTGATCCTGCCCCTCTACTCAGCCCTGGGGAGGCCTCATCTCGAGTCCTGTGCCCATTTCTGGGCTCCCCAGTAGAAGAGAGACATGGAGCTCCTGGAGAGAGTCCAGTGTAGGGCTATGAGAATGCTCAGAGGGCTGGAGCACCTGCCCTCAGAGGAACGGCTGCGAGAGCTGGGCCTCTTCAGCCTGGGGAAGAGAAGACTGAGGGGGGATCTTATCAGTGTCTATAAGTATCTGAAGGGAGGCTGCCAGGAGGATGAGGCTGGACTCGTTTCAGTGGTGCTCAGCAACTAGACAAGAGAAAACAGGCACTAACTGAGACACAAGAAGGTCTGCCTGAATATGAGGAAACTTCTCTGTGAAGAGTGACGAGCACTGGACCAAGTTGTCCAGAGAGATGGTAGAGTCTCCTTCTCTGGAGATACTCGAAAGTTATTTGGACACAATCCTGGGCAATGTGCTCTAGGTGACCCTGCTTGAGGAGGAAGGTTGGTCTAGATGATCTCTAGAGGTCCCTTAGAACCTCAACCATTCTGTGATGCTGTGATTAAGATCTGCTTTTATAAAAGCAGAAGAGCAGCTGAAGACTGACCCTTGTATTTAAGCTTCTGAGTAACTTACAGAAAGATGCCCACCTTATGGGGAAGTAGCATACAGTCAAGCAGACTTACGGTACTGTGTTTTTGCTTATATTTGAATACCAGCTTTGTACTGTTGTCTCATAATGCACAAGCTTTTTATATAATCAAGCTGCAAAGCTTAGATTTTGTGGCTAACTGCAATTTCCCTTTTTTATTCTCTATTCACAGCTCTTAATCTCTTTCATTGAGAGGAAACTTCTGTCAAGATAATTGCCCATAACTAACCTACTTTGGAGAAGAATGTACAAAACTTATTCTCTATGAAATCATTAGTATTTGGAGTAACTGCCAGCAGAAGAAATGAAGAAACATGTTTGTATGGATAATATATAAAAGAAATAAAGATTAAACGATGTTAATAGTTTATCCTTAATTGCTATAAAGCACAACTGTAAAAATGAGAGAAGGAGAAGAATAATGGGGAACATGGTTGCAAATAATGTGCATTTTTGTTCTTAAAGAAATGGACTATATGTTGTATGAAACTCTGAAATATTGTAATAGTATATTTTTATTTATTGCTAGTAAACTGATACTTCTGCAGCACTCAATTTGGTCATCCTTGTATTAGACTCTGGGCGGTTTCTTGATTTGTAACTTTTGTCTCAAGTCATGATTTTGTTGCTGATTAACAAGTGAATTGCTTGTAGATATCCAACAGCATTGAACAAAATTTCAGGGTTTATCTAAGAGGATAAGGCTATTCAAAAATACCAATACTATTCTAGCTGTTTGATTTAATAGTGTAACTCCAGAGAAGAGAGTTGATCTCCAGCACTGTGGTAGTAATACACAGATGCAGCTGAGGAAACTATTTTATTAGGTGTAGGTGCCCAGTAAACCTGTTGTGGAGTGTTAATGCTGGTTGAAGCTGCATTTCTGCAACAAACCACATGTCACCAGCTTCTGGATGTGCTAATGTGGTACATGGCAGGGCATTCTCACTTCATGCGAGGTATTCTAAATATATCTGGCAGGAAATATTAATATTGTAACAAACTTTAAGCCCGCCCCCTAGAGAGTTTTATCAGAAGGCTGCTATTCTACATACTTACTCTCTCTAAACCTTTTGCATCAGAGGTGAAATGACAGGCTGATAGAAATCTTACAGTTTCTTTTGTTATTACAAAAGTTATCTCTATCTGTACTGCAGAAAATAAAAATTATACATCACAGCGGTGATTCTTTGCTTGATGATTGAGGTTTTTAATAGTCTCTATGTGCCTTTTGTTGTACATACGAGTTTTTCTTTTAGTATGTCTAATCATGATGTTTTCCATCATTCTTTGAAATACTTACCTAGTCACGGTGTTAAGCTTTAATAATTCTGTACACTAAATTTTTGGAAAAGAAAATATATGCTTTATTTCTTTTCTGTTCCTTCTGAAAAGAGCTCATAGGATCCTTTGTGAAACCTCATAGCTGTACTTGCTTGACTGCTTTTTTCATAAGACATTAATGCGACTTACCTTTCATCTTATCCACTGTGTACCTAGTCTTTAAGAGCAAGAAAATACTTTCTTTAGCACATGTTTCAAGGCTTAAATTGCATTACGAATGGTATGGATACGTATTGGTCTTATTTGGGGGCAAATAAGTGACCTTTTTTGCACTACTGTATCAGATATGAAAAATACCTGCCCCCAAGATGAAATGACTAAACCTAGTCTATGAGGATTGAGTCTTAGCCACAGATGGACACCTTTGTGTTTGCCCAGGTGGCAGATGTGCAGACAGGAATCTCACCGTTGGTATGAGCAGCTTGAGCAATTGTTTCTTTAGTAAAAAATGAAGATGAAAAGCTTTTTTAAAAACAGTAGTTTTTTTGGATTCTTCTGTGAAAATGAACACTCAGCACATCAATAACAGGTAATTACCTTTTTAAACACTAACAAATAGTAAATAATCATGTAATTCTTACATTGTTACTTACTAGAGTCTTTTTTTTTCTTTTTTTTTTTTTTTAGATACCAAAGTTCTAGTCCACCGTCGGTAAGTATTCATAAGCTTTCTTGTTAGCAGTACCTGTTTCACAAAAAAGCTAAGTTTAAGCTTATTCATTTATTTTTCTCTACTCTCCAAAGATTTTTTCTAGACTACTTTGCTGTGGGCTAGCATGTGCATCTAGGTGCATCCCTACAAACATTACAGTTACTCAGTTCATGAATTTTAAAAGTTGTTTCTATTTTTTTTAATTCTTTTCACTTTTCAAGAAGCATTTTATGCTTCTCTGGCCTGTTTGATTTTTTTTTCTCTTTTTTGATGGCTTGTACTAGAAATTATTTGTCGTACCGCCTGATCAGATATATAAGTGCCTAGTGTCTTTATTATGGTTAAGATATTATTGTATATTTATGTGTGCATGTGCATAAATGCACTGGTTTTAATTCAACTTTCTTCTTTAATTTGCAGCCTCCCAGTCTGGTGTTTTTCTTGCCTCTTCATGGCCTCGTGTCTTAAGAGCAGCCTAGTTGGATCCCCTGGTTCCTGTTTCTTCCTGTTCAGAAATTCTCTGATTCTGTTTTCCCCATATTTAAAATCCCATACCCTTTTATATTTGTATGCATATACTAAGCTTTTACTACCTGTTTTGGTCTTCATGGTTTTCCTGAGACTTTAGTTGGGTTTCATCCAAGATTTCCCATGTGACACTGTTCCTTTGGATTCCCTGCTGCAATGAAAAAGTTTCTCTTGTTGAATATCTCAGTCATACTTTTTAGATTTTAGGGACTGGACCATCCCTATCTGTTTCTGTTCTCCTTTATCTTGCTATAAATACTTTGTGGTAGAAGTTAAGGATGTAGCTTTTGCTGCTTCACTTTAAAAGCAAGTTCTATTATTTTTTTGTAAAGAAGTGAGAGAATTTATGGAGTATCAGGTATAAGGATAGTGAATGTGTGTCCTGGAAAAAGAGCAAACAGTCCCCCCCCCCCCCAACAACACATCTCCTTTCAGAGATGTTTAAATTCATGGGATGTTTGCTCTGCCCCTTTCTGTCCTTATTAGGAAATGCAGTCGCATGCTTCTAAGCTAAATGTAGTACTTCTTTTTTCTCCTCCATCAAGTAATCCTTTTATTTCTGTACAATTTGTGCAACTTTAAGGTGTCTTTGTGCAGCAGTGCTGAGCTGTGGAATCTCTTAAACTCCATGCCATGCAAGGATTATTATTGAATAGAATGTGTTTTAGACTCATCTTAAACATGTTCTACTTTCTTGTGTAAAAATAAGCTTTCTCGGATATTTTCTTGAAAAGGTTTGGTTACGTATCTGTAGTTAACTGGTCACTCATTTGCTGACTGACTCCAAGAAAAGATTAAATGTATGTGTATTGTGATTTTTCTCTGGCTCAAAGTAAGGTTGGGGGTGGGGAGGCATGCAGGTACACTCTTTTATTTTTTATTATCTCTTGACATTTATGGTACTGTGATTGCAGATTTATATATGTGTAAGTTCAAAGTGACTGCACCCTCAAATAGCAAGCAAAATTAAAACTACTTCTGTATTATAGTGTATCTAGGGCTTGAAGTTTTAGGCATTAACTTTCCACTCTGCTACAGTGTGAGAGCACATTAAGATAGAACTATACAAAAATATCCAAATGTAAAAGCTGCTGCATCTGAATTTCAGGAAGTGTATACAATCTTTTTTTTTTTTTTAACTGTCATTCTTCCTGTATGAATCCTGCGAGGGGGTAGGGAGGTTTTAGTGGGAGAATGTATGATGGAATTTTCTCTTGCTGTTGGAGTAAAGTTTATCATAGTTGTTTGTAAGGACTTATCTGAGGTTTTTCTGGAAAAAAAATGGTAAAACAGTTTTTGTGTAAAGTTTTGATATGAATTTAAATACTACTATAACTGGAAAGTAGCATTTGTACTAGTAATAAGTGACTTTTGATGTTTAGGGCATAGGGCCAAAGCTATTAAGCTTTAAGGTCATCTGGACTACTAATATTGGGAATAATAAATGTCTGTTTACTTCAGAAGAGATCTCTGAATAGTTTTATATTACYTTGTATGTTTTGGTAACATAGAACAAATAGAATACTGTAGTCAGTTGTTGGGTTTAAAATACAAACTTTTTAAATTATCATATGACTTGTATTGCCCAAAATCTTTACAGTGCTGAAACTTAAAATAGTTTCTCTAAGTTAACTTGGAAATAATGACAACTTTTTTCTTTTTCTGTTTCAGGGAAATGAGGCAAGCTACCCCTTGGAAATGTGTTCACACTGTAAGTTTTCTTTTTTTGTTACCACAGCATGAAATTGTTTGAGAGATTAAACTTCAGTGGCATTTGGAAATTGATACATACAATTTGCTTATGAATTTACTACTTGAAAAATTACACAATTTCAATAGTCTTCTAAAGAAAAAAGTTAAAATATGAAAAAAATATCTTTGAAGACCATTGGCTCTTGCTGTGAGGTTGTAAAAATAAAATATCCTTTTTTAGTAATGAATGATTAAATTTGGTTTTAAAGCATGTGTTTTTTCTTAATTTCATTGAAATCATTCAAATGAAACAAARTAGTTTGTGTCTTCATAGTGAAGTGTTACAACTGATAGTCTGACTGGTGGAGCTTTTCTGTTGATCCTGATGCCAGTTCCTCAGAGATGTGGAAGAGCATTTGTAGTGCATGCTATTGTAGGAGTCAACTATATTGCTGAAGCTGTTTTGGCACTCGGAGAAATTAGAGGTTGAGAATAGAATATATATATATAGTGTGTGTATATTTATTTTTATTTTTTTCTTTGTATGCTATGTATCCTATGTATGCCAGGCATTTAAATGAGAAGCCACTTAAGTTAGTGTATTCACTTCTGGCCACATGAGCATAAAATTCATTGCTGTCTCATGGGCTTAGTTTATTCTGTAAAAATGCCAAAATATTTCCTGCCTGAAGATGCCCAAAGAAAGGATTGTTTTGTAGTGTCCTTCTGCTAAGAGTACGTGTACTTTAACTGCTTTGTACTTTAAGGTTTAAGTACTAAATCATGCGTCTACATGTATGTATGGCCAGCTTGATCAAAACTTGCATTCTTTGGTCATTCAGATCTTTTTTTCAACAGGACAGTAAGTTCTTCAAGATAAAGATTATCTTATGACTAGCATGTGAAAGCAGTCTAGAACACCAGCTTGTGACATGTAGTCATGGAGGATTCTTTCTAAATATATTTTTCAGAGGAATTAAAGTACAAATAATTTGAAAGTCCTCTCTACCTAAGGGGGCAGATTTAGCGCAGTTGGTTAGAGCAGGGTGCTGCTAATGCCAAGGTCATGGGTTCAGTTGTCATACGGGGCTATGCTGACGGTTGGACTAGGTGATCTCCAGAGGTCCCTTCCCAACCTTACCAGTCTATGATTTCTGTGCGTAATTATGTAGAAATTTGTATGAATTAAAATTTGAGTCATCAGCTTGCAGATATTCCTGTGCATGTGAGGAGTAACTTAGCTACTTCACTGAAGCATTGCGTTGCTGGGGGTTACGCTCTAGATAGATATTGTTAAATATGCATGTGAGTGAAATTTTCAAATTTAAAGAAAGCTTTAGAGCTCTTTCTGAATCTCGTATATGTTCTTAGCTTACTGCTGCATTGGTCAGTTTTTGGTTAGAGGCAAATTGCCCTCTGAAGATGGTTCGTACTAGCTGTATCTCTACTTGAGCTGTTTAACTCTTCTACTTGCTCAGAATAACAGCATGTTCTTCTTTCAAACTTCTGATTCTGGGAAAACTCAAAGCTATGTTTATTTGTAGCTGCTGCACAGCCTAATTTTATTGATGAGCTTGTTTGTCCCCTCTTGCAAAGGAAGAGAGGACTTCCRTGTTGTATTCTGTGGTTGAACTGTGTTTTTGAGATATAATTGTGTGAATCTAAGGGTTTTCATGATTAAAGCTTTTTTGTTCTAGTAGACCTTCTCATAGGAGGAGAGAGTGGGCTGCTTTTCTCAGCAGCAAAACTTTATATACACTAGGGGAAAATGTGGTTATCACCTCTTCTTGATTGTACCTGAGGAAAAAGGATTACCTTGTGCTTAAAGATGGTTCATGCTTGAAAAAAATAAAAGATACAAATTTTGGTACAGAAATGTATACAGTAGCACATTTGAGAATAGATAGTTTAAGTAAATATTCACTTCATTCTTCAAATGTTGACTGATGGGGCAAAACTTTTTTCAGGGTACAACCTGACACACATTTTATAGATCATTAGATGAGGTTTTTGAATGGTTGGACTTCTGGGAGACTTGGTTGGTTAGCGCTAGTGTATCTAGGCTGTTGGCACTTTGGCATTGGGTCATAACCTCTGTCTGCCACTGCAGTCGCTGTTGTTGTCGTGCCTTGCTTCTGTAAGAAGAATTTTGTCTTAAAGTTGGCAGTCATGAAAAGCAAATTTGGGATATTAGGCAGAAGCTGCACACTGTTAATTAGTCAAGAATATTCTTTTTACTGTACCTTCACTTGAGAATATTGTTTTTTTTTCAGTGGGTTGCATTCCTGAATACAGAATGCTTTTGTCTGGCAGCTGTGCTATGTTGGAGAAATTACTGAAAATCTAGTACTGTTTTGCACTGTGAATGTCTGATGTCAGTCAAGCTGCAACCTGTAAGAAATTTTTTCCATCGCAAAAAGCTGAGAAGTAAAGTAATTGTTTTATAGCGTACTTTGATTTTTAGGGTAAGGAGACTAGTATCTCTTTTCTAACTTAAGAAATTGTAATTGACACATCAGAAGTCATGGAAAGGATTAGGCCAGCTGTGTGTAAGCATATACAAGACAAGTGGTTGAGTGTGTTCTCAAGGGCATCATCTTTTTGAAATTTGATCTCGGAGACTGAAATGGCTTTCTTGGTTGCTTAATCTGAAACATTATATTAGTGAATCAGATGAGACTGTAGATAGAGACGAGAGCTTTCGTTGAAGGTCTCTCTCTTATTTTGAGTTCTCTGCAGTCTAAGCTTAGGGAAAACATTTTCCTCCCTCTCTCCCCTAACCCTCTCTCTCCCCCCCCTCCCCCCTTTTAACCTGGGTAAGTTTAAAGTGAATTTTGGAGCACATTTTACCTATAGAAAGGTTTTTTCTAATCCCTTAACAATATTTCTGTTTATACTGATAGCAGATTTGAGATATACCTGTGAACTAGGCTTTTTGCAAACTTTGCTTTCTGGTCTTTTTTTGGTCAGTTGCATCTTTGAGCCGGTATTAAGTGTCTGAAAAGCCAAGATTTTAAATACATGTTTAAACTTTAAACATCTAGATAAACACTTAGAGCTCAGCACTTCTGAGCTCTTTCAGCAGAGAGGTGCTGAATGTACAGTATTTCAAAGACTTGTACACTGTACAGATGCCTCCGTAAGTGTTGCGTACTCTGCAGCAATGGATATGTAGCATTTCTGAATAAGTAAGCAGTTATCTCATTAAAATCTCACCAAATCTACCAGATTTTGAAGAGATCTGGATTTTTAAGGCATTCTTTCTTAGTTGTGGCTTTCACATTAATAGCTAACCAACTATGCAGTTACACCTTTACTTTGGGGGGGATATTAATTTTCTAAAATTGTTTCACCTTTGAACATACTAAAATTTAGAAAATGGTTTCAATGAAGCCTTGAGTTGTTACTGTCGTGAAGAGCATCTAAGCATCTTAGCATCAGTTATCATGTAAGTAACAGCTGGAAACAAAAACACATTTTTAAAACAGTATGGATCATCTGCTCTCTATTGTACTGTACTGGGGAACTGTGTGGAGCATTCTCTAATATATGTGAACTGAACGTATGTCATCCTCTAGCTTGAGGATGAAACTAATGTACTAAAACGGAGCTATCAAAGTGTTTCTTAAAGATACCTTTCAGGTATGCTGTTTCACAATAATATGTAGCTCTTGCATTTTAACCTGACATGCTGCATTTTTAGATGTATGTAAATAAGTTTATAATACCAAGCAGGTATTTTGACTCTAGAATTTTAATGCAGCAGTTGCTTGGCTGGAAGGGGAAGCTCTTGAAAATATTGNTTTTTTTTTTTCTCTCTCTCTCCTTTTCTTTTTTTTTTTTTTATTTTATTATTGGCACTGCTAAAAAGAACTGCCGTGTTAGTTGCAAGGCAAATGAAATTCAGAATGGAAAAAGAGAAAAAAGCAAATCGTTGTGTGCTTCAAAACACTGAATCACCTGAAACTTACACATGGCTACCACCAAAACCTTTCCAAGATAATCAGTTAACTGCTGTTATTTCCAGCCAGTTACTTTCTTTTGCAACCTCAGGCATCGGTGCTTAGTTAATGGTATAGTTTTTGGAACACATAGGGACTGTAGAGCCTCACTTCAGCGGGTGAGCGAAGCACAGAAAAGGCTGAGATTGAGGTTGCAAGAATGCTCACTGCAGCCAGAGCTCGAGGAGCTCGGAGCTCTGATGAGTCACAGGCAAACTCTGCTTCTAATAAGGGAAACAGAGCTTGACCTCCTTGTTCTGCTCAGTGATGTTATCATCCAGTTCATACTTCTGTGGACTTGGACCTCCTTGGATTTCCTAGTGCTGATCTCTGTCCTAGTCTCCTGAGTTTGTCTTGTAAAATTCTGTCTAATACTGCCACCCTCAGTCCTTCTGGCTTAGATACCTTTACTGTGTCTGAATTATCCTGCAACTTGCATTCCAATGTAGCTTCAGGGCTTATACGTGGGGCCTGTAAGGAGACTTTAGARAACAAGAAAAAAGAATTATTTTGTTCAGCTTTTAAATTATATATACACACACCTACATACTCATTTCACATTTAAAACGTTTATATATGTAGTGTGGCAGCCATGCTAAAGGTAAGATTTTTGTGCTTTTTCAGATGCTTATACTGTGAGGATTGCATAGTTTGAGGGTTAAACTTGTGTCACTGATTTTCATGGTGGATCAGCACCTGCAGTACTTCTTAAGAAAATTCAGATTTCTTTTTTTCTTTGTCTTTGAAGTCTGGAGTAGAGCCCAGTAGTAAAAATGAGATTCCTGCATTAACAGGTTGCCAAGCTACTGCTTTGTATTAAACTGTTCTGGCTCCTGGAACTTTCTAGCGGTGGGATGATGCAGAAGGGTAGATGCAACTTAGCAGTTCAAAGAATGGCTGTTTGTGGGGCAGGAGGAAATGAAAACCAAGGAGTTTCCCTGAGTCAAGAGTTGTTGAATACCTTTGGTACACTGATGTGAGGAAGCATTTTACGCTGTTGAACCTCATAAGCAACTATTGTGTTGCTGGACTTCACACTCTCCTGTTAGCTCTGAAGCACTGCAGTTGTGCATCTGTCTGGGTTTGTGGCTAATTGATTTGTAGACACATATCAGGAAATTTAAGTGGAAGTTTGTTATTGCTTTGGTAGAGGATCAGATCTCAATCTACTACCATCTCCAAGCGTAAGGCTTTGCATGTTGGCTGGATCTTACGTGTTGGGAAGACTAAGTGCTGTTTGGTTTTTATGCTGCACTTTATCATCTTAAGGTTTGTAAGATGTGTGTGAAAATAGATCAAGTGGTGCATACGTGCACTGTAGAAGTAAAGCAATTGGAGCAAGCAGATGAATGGAGCTGTGAAATTCTGCAGAAAATGCTCATGTTGGGTTAGGAAGGAAATTTGCTTGGAAAGTTTGAAAGCTTCACATTCTGTAAGCTGTTTACTGGGGTTTGCTATATACTGGATGCTTTGTAGTGCTTCCAAAGAACCTCAGTTCCTCTTTCATACCCAAATGTGGTAATTTGTAAACTGACTTTGATCTTTTAAATGAAACTGCACTTGGGAAACTTCCAGGCTGTTGCAGAGAGGATTTTTCAGGCTCTTCGGCATGGACAGAGTTAGAGGCTCTATTCCTGGCAACATCAGAAGTGTAAAGTAAGGTGCTAGTCATGTGTTAGAATTGAGACTTGCTTTAAATTTGAAGAGAACAGATGAAGCGATATTGCTGCAGAAAGAACCTGAACCCATTTAAATTGCTGGGACAAAAAAGCAGGTGGACAGAAGTTATGTTTACGTACTCGGATTTAGTTTGAGATGGAGGAAAATTTTGCTTTAGCTCTATCTGGATGGTGATTTTGAGTAGGTGGGTGAGAACTTGTCATACTGATACAGTCCCACTGCTTGCTTTGGCAAGTATGCCTGGTTTCCTGTGTGTTTGGTATGGTGAAGAAGCGCTACTTTTGTATAACCAGTTATTAATAGAATTCTTTCTGGCATTTTGTTACTTTACTATAAACTTAATACTATTTCCTTGCAAGAGAAACTCTGTCTCTTTTTTGTTCATACCTGGTATTTGTAAGAGCTGTGTGATTAAGAACTAGCTAAGCATCATCAATCCTTTAAAATGTGGTGTCAGCAGACAGTATTCAGTGAGTCACAAGGCTAACTGTATTATGGCTGGTGCAGGGAGGAAAAAAGGTGAGTCTTAATTAAAAAAAAGGGCTAGTGTATGTTTTCAGTTTGTTGCCATTTATAACCCTTTCATGAAAAGTATACTAACTGTGGTAATATAGGAGAAATACTAGTATGGAAGTAATGTAGGAGAAATACTCATATGAAGGTAATGGGGAAATGTGTTTTGTTTAACTAGCAGGGTGTTTATTGAAGTTTTCTGAGAACTTTTAATTTTATTTATTTATTTATTTTACCCCTTTTCAGTTGATGCTGATGAGATTAAACGGCTAGGAAAGAGATTTAAAAAGCTCGATTTGGACAACTCTGGCTCTTTGAGTGTGGAAGAGTTCATGTCTTTACCTGAGCTGCAGCAGAATCCATTAGTACAGCGAGTAATAGATATATTTGACACCGATGGAAATGGAGAGGTGGACTTCAAAGGTAAGGTGCTGTGCTTTCTGATAGTGTCATTTTATCAGAATACCTAGTGCCTTGAAATTTAAATTTTGCTGCAATTGAGAAAGGAACTGTAAAGAAAACTTGTTAATAAAAATAAAGTGTTAATGCCAAAGAAACTGAGTGCCAGTAAAATTATTCCTTTCAGCAAGTTTCTCATGCAGTAGGGCAACACGCTGTTGCATGAAATACTTAAAAGTGCAAAATGTTCAGTGTTATACTTTCCAGGTCACATTGATTTATGACCATCCGTTAAGTATCTCTTGAAGTATTCAAATACAGACTTTTAATTGTGGTGCTATCTGGAATATACGCTTGGACTAAAAGACTATGAAAAAATGGGGTAAATCGTAAGTTATGTCTTTAAGTTGCGCTTGTCCAAATGTTGTTATGAGATGCCTGTCTGTTGAAGTATTTTGAAAATTGTTTTATAAATTGTGAAGGTGATGCAAATTTTGTGTTGCCATCTCTTTTACAGGAGTCCCTGTTTGGTTGTGGCCTTCTTTGTTTTGTTTTCAAATGGTTTTAGGTAGATGCTTCAGGCTAAAAGAGAAATTTTTGATTTGAGTCTGAAGTTTAATAAGGAATATTTGAAATATATTCCTCCAAAAAGGACCATTTGGTCAAGTATCTCAATTATTAGTCTATTAAAACAGTGTCTGACCCTTAAAAGTGACAGTTTCTGTAACTTCTGTTCAAGCTAATGTAGATATCTCTTATTGATCACAACTAGAAAAGATGGTTCCAGTTTTTTAGTTTTTTTTTGTAGGAGAAAGGTTTTTAAAGTTAACTTACATTTGTGCATTAACTTTTTAAATAAAGTGCTAATAAGCATACAGGAGCTACTGATGCCAAAGTTTTGGGGGTTTTTAGTATTTTTACAAAACTCCTTGTAAACTTGCAAACAGGGAAAAATATAGTGCAATTAGAATATTTTCAAGACTTTTTCTTGGTATTGATTTCTGAAGTTCTATGCTGTTCACAGTCCACTGGCAGAAAAATGCAGTGGGGGAAAGTGCTACATCGTATATGATATTGAGCTATAACTAACCTAATTGTAAAGAGATGTTCTTGGGCGGGAACGGGAAGCCATCAGAATGAGTTTTGTGTCAGGAAGTGATGTTGTTGCAGTAAGTGACAGTGGGCTTTAATGTGCCGCCAAGTCTGGTTCACTTAGATTTCTGATCCTCATCTCAGAGGGAAGGTTAGAGGAAAAGAAAAACTACTAGTGTGAGGAAACTTGCATCGTTTTGGTGGAACACCTACATTTTTGAGATTAGTATCTCAAGCGTTGTGGCGAAAAAATGAAATTATAGGCAGACATTTTATTGATTAAATCATATAGGAGTTGCTGACAATTTCACAAAGCTTACTGCAAATGTAGTGGCTGTTCCTATCGCTATGTTGTTTCTGTTTATTTTCCATACCATAGTTCGGCTTGCAGTTTTGCACTGTTATCACTTTCATTATTGAAAGCTCCAGAAACTCTTGTAATGTGTGTGTGGATGAGATCCCATCTGCATGTTTTACCTTTTGGCAGGTCTGCTGTAGGGTTGGTTCCTTGGATTAATGACTTTGTTGTTAAATGGCATAAACTTTCTTTTTACCCTGCTTGTTACATGACAATCTATTTAGGCATTTTTTTCAGAGTTAGAATAGTTTTCAGCTTGATATAATTCTTGCTTTAGTTTGAGAAACTAATGTTGAGATGAGCTCTACAATTCGAATTCCCACTGGAGTAGCTTTAGTGGAGATCTAGATGCAGTTTCATATGAAGCATCTGATGAAAGTCTAGTTTTGAATTATTTAAATACTGATTTGTACGAGTCTGTTCAGTGAGCATAGTATTGGGTTTGAAGTACTTCCCACTAAAAGACAAAATATGTGGATACTTAGATGTCACAAGGTAAGCCACATTTTAAAGACTTCAGGGTGATTCAGATTCTTCATACAATTTCTAAAAGATTTCTGAGCATTGTTTTCTTGTCCTTATTAAGAAATGCACTATTGTTTTTTCTAATGTTTTTCTGTTCTGTATTCTTTAGAATTTATAGAAGGGGTCTCCCAGTTCAGTGTCAAAGGAGATAAGGAACAGAAGCTGAGATGTAAGTATTTTGGTTTTCTTTAAAACCTTTTTTGATTTTCAGTTTTGTTGTTTTAAATTAGTAAATCCGTATTCTTTAACGTTAATTATCAGAGTGGGAGAAATCACACAGGTAGTCTAGAAGCTCTTGAAAAGGTGTGGTGTGCTTGTGTGGTGTGGGGTTTTTGTGTGGGGTGTCGGGTTTTTTTTGCTGATACAGTAGAATCTCACGGAATTCTTGTTTGAGAACTGTATCTCAAGAATAYAACGTAACCCAAGCTTTTGTTCTGGGGAAGGAATAATCGGCCATGGATATATAGCTTGTAATAGCTACGACATGTAGGTTAGGAAAGAAATCTGCTACAGGAAAGAAATCTGCTATACTGAATGTTTTWAAAAAATCCAGTTTTAATGTCACTTTGCAGCAAAGTAACTGGTTGAAATTTTGATTTTGTCTGTGGAAGGCTGTGATTTTCTTCTGCTTACAAATGAACTGCTACCTAGGTGCTTTATTTTTGGTGGTGAAGACTTCTCAGTTCAGTGCTCATAGAACTATTTTATAGTTGCCGCTAAAACCATAATCTTAGTTGATATTTTTAAAGATTTTTTTTTCCCTTCTAAATTCTCTAGTAGCATTATTCATTGTATTGATTGTTTGTTCTTGTTTTTCAGAATGAAACTAAAAATAACCATATTTAACATGTTAAAGACAACTTCTCAGTTGAATACATTACTTTTCCTCAGTTATGCAGACTGATGTAATATATTACTGCAAAGCACATTAAATTACTGTGTGTTACTCTGTTTTGGCCACGCTTGTTACTGAAAGGGGTTTTTGTGTGTATTTTACTTTTGTAGTTGCTTTTCGCATTTATGATATGGACAAAGATGGCTATATCTCAAATGGAGAGCTCTTCCAGGTGCTGAAGATGATGGTTGGGAACAATCTCAAAGACACTCAGTTACAGCAAATTGTAGATAAAACCATAATTAATGCAGATAAGGATGGTGATGGAAGAATATCTTTTGAAGAATTCTGTGCTGTAAGTAATCTCAAGAAATTTTTGGTAGTTTGAATTATGAATGAAACAAGTAAACATTTTAAACAGTGAGATTATAAAAGCAGAGTATTTTTTCTGGTCTGGTGACAAGGTGCCTCGAACACAGTTTTATTATTGATGGAGTCATTGTCTCATGGTCTCATGGCTTACAAATATGGCAGCAGAGCTTACAAGGTTTGAGCAAGTCATGAATTGGTTCATTCAGGATGCAGATTTTTGCATTGACTGCAGTATGCCTGAAGATTTTGTGTTGTTTCTTTTTTTGTTTGTTTGTTTTTGTTTTGTTTTTGAGCACTTTTTCAGGAGAATTTGTGTAGCATTTTGACGTGTAAAAATAAGTAGGACTGATCTTCTATTTAACTTATAACCAAAAATGCTAGGTCGGTGAGAAGACCTATGTTGGATTTCAGTCTTAATGCTGGTAAAGACAACTAGGTTTAAACATAGTTTGAGTGACTGATTTGTTGTAAGAGGCAAGCTTTCCTTGTTTTCAACAGCTTAAAAAAAATTTTTAATGTCTTCAGGTGCTTAACTGAATATGCTGAGTGAAAAAAGATTGAGTGAAAAAAAGCAAAGAATGGTGGGCAGGCACAGTCTGAAGTAGAAAAAAGCTTTAAACCACCTGAAAGCTGTAAAAACAGTATTTTGCAACAAATTTAAGTCCCCATCAGAAGTGGTGGCTGGAGGGAAGAGGTGCGTTCTGCAAAGGTTAACTGTAGCCTAGCTAGGTTAATCTCCCAGTCTCTAAACAAGGTGTCTGCTCCAAATCACTCTTCAGATAGGTTTATCTTTCCACTGTATGGAGAGAGCCTAGGGAGATTACTAGCCTCTGCAGAACACTGGATTTTGCAAAGGCGAAGGTGGCGAGGTTTGTTAGTTAAATGGATAGTAATCCATCAAGTGCTGATACTGGAAAAGGACAAACAATTTAAAGATATTTTCAGTGCCTTGAATAGGGTTGGTTGTAGCACTTAAGACTCAAAATGGTTGATTTTGATCCATGTCATGTTGGTATAATCAGAGTTGACAGAAAGCTTTAAATCCCTTGTCTTTTCTTAGAAGTAGGAACAATCTATAGAAACTTGCATTTGAAAAATCGAAATAATGCACACTTGCACATCAGTGTTAAGTGAATGGTGTATTGATTTACATGTAGCTGAATAGGACCATCTGAGATAACGTATGCGCTTGAGTATTGCATTTATTCTCTACTGTTTGAAATTTGCAACTTCAAGCAAATAGTTTTTATTATCTGCATATTTAATTCTTGTGGTATCACATGAAAATGGGTATCTGTAAAGTGAAGTTTCTCCTTAAGTGTAGCAGCCTGCAAACAAACCTAGATGAGCAAGATACTTGCTCTTTTATTTCTGTGCTGGGGTCTCTCCTTTTAGCCATGCATTGAATTACAGCTTTGCCCTTTCTCTCTTCTTCTGTCTTTGGACTTCTGCCCAGACTTCCTGTCTTGTGTTAGAGTTCCCCACTGCCTTCCATTTTCTCACTTCAAAGTGTGTGTGTGTGTGTGGGGGGGGAAACGCGGGTCCTTTGGACTTCTTTTTGGTTCTAATTTCTCTTGTGGCAAAACACCTTCCACATCTACTTTCTCTTCTTCCCTTCCTTACTGCATTTTACCTCCTTTTGCATTTTGTGCAGTGTCTACAAGTATTTTCTTCTTTCACTGCATTTAGCTGTTCCAGTTGGCCTTTGACTATTCTTTCCACATTGTAAAAAGCTCCTCGAACTTTGCACCTTTCTTCCCTTTCTGTACAYATGAGTCATGCTTTTGAACACTGATAATCCTTTTTTCTGGGTGTGTACACTTGTCAGAAATGCTGCTGCTTTCCCTACAGCTCTTTGCTTCTGTTGTAAAGATGTGGTTTCATAGTATGTTTTTAAAAAAGGTTTTGATTAACAGGTGGAAACATAATCCATGGTTGGAGGGGAAAAGTGAGTTAAAATGGTGAATTTAAACTGGGCTTTCCAGATTCGCAGTATGTAAATTGTACTAATATAGTTACCTTGGGTAATACTTAATTCACACCAGACGTTATTTGCAATATCAAAATTAGTTTAGGTTAGGCCAGAGAAAATTTAATTATGATTGACCTGAATACAGTGTACTCTGTGATTTGTTACCTTTTGATTCTCATCTACTTGTTATCATGTATTTTTCTCCTAGGTTGTAGGAGGCCTAGATATCCACAAAAAGATGGTGGTAGATGTGTGACTCTGTAGGGCACCACCCAACACTTTGCTTTCTTCTCCATCTCTGAAGATCTGCTCAAGACGTCCAGCAATGCTCTCTGTGTATTTAAATGGAAGTATTTTTCTCTGTGAAGCCACATTTTTCCAACATGAGCCTCATGAAGCCAACTAAGTGTTATTGAACTTTTATTCTCTCAATAACTCAGTGTAGCACTTTAAAGTCTGAAGGACAGCAAAGATGGAAAGAGCATATCAGTGTGGTGGAGAAAGGGAAGGGGTTGGCTTTTTAATTTATTTTTCTTCATCTTTTATAACAAGGAAATATCTATCTATATATATATATGTGTGTGTGTATTTATATATAGATATATATGTAGCTTTCTATATGTAGTAGCTAGATGGGCTTTAATTTAATATACTTGATTCAGAAACAGAACTAGAGTACAAAGTGCCAAGCAGAATATTAACAGTTCAGTATATGGATATACATCCTTACTTTTATTTCACACAGTTTTATATATATAGTAGAAGAATGTAAAATTTTAACTGGGTGTTAGGTAAACTCTTTTCCTTTTCCTGTGACTGTTCAGATGTTTCTATATATTGACTGGCTGACAAAGCATTGCTTCTTATTA
>NW_028186397.1:813291-821078 GCF_003343005.1 Rhea americana | reverse complement strand
TTTTTTTTTGTAACACAGGAGACGAAGTTTATTTATACCTGTTAATATATTTACCAGGGACTGTGTCTCTTTGCTGAATAACCTAGTACAGTTCTACTTAATATGAGAATATAGTTTAATGCTACTGCCAAGAACTAGCCCTTGTGTGTGTGTATAGCAACTGCAGAATGCTTCTGTGGCCACTATATTTTGTCACTTAGTAACTAGGAGCAGTTACAGCTGTCCCTAAGTAAATGTAAACCTGCTATTCTGGATTCATTTTAGATACAGCTGCTGCTCATAATATTAGATGCCTTCATAATTTTCTCGTGTGCTTCATTTAATGAAATTAGGATTGACATTAACTGCAGGATTCCGATCTACTTATTTTATGTAGTACTTAGTGAGATTATAAAATGCTCTTGCCACTAAATTCTGTTGTTTCAACCATGATAGTTCCCCTCTGCATTTAAAGAATACTACAAGTAGCATAAATAACTGGTAATATTTTATATATATGTATATAGGATTCATACAGGGGGAAAATCTTGTTAACCTACACCGTAGAGGAAGAAAACTTCACACTATCTAAATTTATACCTCTTGCAGTTCTCCAGTTTGCCTGGAGAGTTTTTCTTTTCTAGATTTGTCCATATCATAATTTGTAATGGATGGTAACTTGATATATATGTGTGATATAAAAGTAGTGAGCCATGTTTTATGACTTTATATCATCCCTTCCCTTTTCTGCAATGGTACTATTGGCTGGAAGAAAAACATTTGCTAGATTATTATTTTTTTTAGGACAGTACACCTTTCCTGTATAGTAGTTTTTCTATTAAAAAATTGTTTTATAATCAGCAGTGGAAAGTGCAGGTTTTCTGAACCTACTGAAATCGAGCACCTGTCCGCCATAGCTGTTCCTTCAACTGAGTGCTGCACATCATGGGCTCTGTCTGTGAGAGAGAAATCCAGGTGCTTGGTGTCCTTGCATGACATGAAGTTTTGCATGTAGATCGATTTGAAATGTTCCTCTTGTTTACATAATTTGCATAATTTAAAAGGATAATGTTGCCAAACTTTGGTAAATGTTAATGTTCAAAACAAAAATCTCCACTACATGTAACTTTCTTCCTCTGGATCAGTACGTGGCTTATCCCAGCCAGTGGTTGTATCTGTTCCAGTGTCAACTGCCATGTGCTCTGCTTCAAGGGGGAAACTAGTCTTTTGTGAATTTTTTGTACATAAGTATTTGTTACAAACATTTTAGCAAATGCTTTCAATTTCTCTTAACTTGCTTGTGCATATCTTGGCTGGCATTATAGAAAATAGTGCTAATGTTATTTCCTTAAGGGGGTTGGAAGGGGAGGGGTGAGGTTTTTGTTTGTTTTTTTCTTTCCTTTCCTTTTTTTTTTTTTTTTAGTTTGGGGAAAATGATTTATGTTGAATGTTCAGTTTTTCCTCTGCATGCTACATCATATGTTGTGGGAACTGTAAGAACCTTCATACTATATGAATACAAAATAAAATATTTGAACCTTGGCTGGAGGTCTGTTTACCTAGACTTTTTTTAAAACTTAAGTTTACTGTTTTTAGTTTTTATCCCATCTTATTTAAGTTCTAAAGATTTATTTAGTGTTTCAAGACTCCCATTTTCATTTTTAAAGGTATATTTGATTCTCTATTCGTTAAATGTCCAGTTTGGACAAAAGCTTCTTAAAATGCTACCAGCCAACCATAACCTGGATGGAGAATGAGAGGCAGTTTCTTTCTCTGCAGGTGAAAACAATCCATGTGGTAGAAATACTTCCTTCTGTAACTGCAGCCTGGGAACCCTTTGCTTTTGTTCTCTCTATATTGCCTCTGTTGTTTCACAGGTCCCAGAAAGGAGCATATAAGAGTTGTTTTGGCCTTCTGCATGCTGTCTCCCCTTCTGTAGCAGTTTTTGGTCAGTGTACACCTACTTTCAGGAAAAGGATTAGCTTTCATACACCCTTACCTTAGTTTTCTCCTTTAACAGTCTTTCAAGCTAATGGAGATGATGTAACATAGATCTTTGTTCTTTAGTTGCTTAAGGTGTTAGGTGCACAGCTTTAACTCGAGCTGCTTAATGAGGAAGCTTTCTTGTCTACAGAGCTTGGGCTTCTGAGATCTGTATGCTAAGATAGATAAGCACCAGTCTTAAATCTCTTAGTGGTTGAAGATTTGAATGAATTTGGCTATAAAAATGCTCCAAGCTATGAAGTGCACTACTGAGCCAAACCTTAGAGAGGCTTATAGTGATTACTCAATTTGCTACTGTTTTTCATAATGTTTCAGTTTGTTTTGTTTCACTATTTTGGAAGAGCCTTATTGTTTAAGTCCAAGTAGGACTTCTACTGCAGGTTCCATGATTTTCCCCTGCTTTTGCATGCAGTGCTCTATGAGGGTGGAGATGGCAGCACTTGCCTGTGTTTGTGCTCCTGCTGCGCAGCCTCAGATGGTGCCCAGCACCACCAAGTACTTGCCCTGGATGTTCTCAGCTTTCCTGGTGGAAAGGAGACTGGTGAGAGATCAAAATAAAATCTAATCTAATCTAGGACCATCTTCCAGGATTAAGTTCAAGTGTACTATTTACCCCTTTATCATCTTTTCCTCCTTTACTTTTTTGTAATAGTTCCATGGCACCAGCAGCAGACTTCGTGAGTCCAGTTCCTTGGGTATGTGCTCAGAAGAGGGATACCTATTGACAGGATGGTCTTGTCCTCGAGTTTTTGGGCAGCCTGCCAGTAACCATTTCAAATTTCACTTTTTTCTTTTTTTTGTAAAGAAAGGTATTGATCCATGACTACGTTAACTTTTTTAGGCTCTACAAAGCCTTCTCAAAGGCCTTCTGAAGTCCTGATAGCAGTGCCTGAATAGTTTAAGATTCAGAAAATCTGTTGAAGTTTTCTGTTTTGAGGATAAGTTTAAGAAGAATGAGTCAACCCTGCTTCTGATATGGACACAGCCACTTTAAAAGACTTTAATACCTATACACAAGGAAGAATGACTTAAGTATTTTAAGTCAGGTAGTATGTCTGAAGAAGATCTGGACTGCACAAGTAGTCCTGGTTTCTTTTGGGCTCCAAATCAAGCACAAGATGAAGCAGGTACTTGTGGAACTCCAGGCCTCCATTAAATACATCTCACGTATACAGAGCTCAAGACTCCCTGCCACAGTCCTTGGACCAGCAGCACTTCTGCATCTTGGACTCTTGGTGCAGCAGCACTTCTGCATCTCAGAATCTTTCAGCTGCTCTGCTCGCCACAGCCCTAATATTGCCATAAACTTTGGATGGAGGACTGCCTGCAGAAGAAGAAATACAAAATCATTCAGCAAACAAGATGTCGTGCGTTACAGGAATGGAAGCTTTGCTCTCCTGCTTACGTCTGTACCAGCATGGAGAAGGGGTGAGAAGGATGCTCAGGATTAGCCACCCTGTCTGTTCCTGCAAGCAGCAGCTCAGATCGCCGCTATGAGCGGGGGCTACTGAGGTTTGTTCCTGACCCGCAGCATAGGGGGCTGTGACGCACTGAAGACCTCGTGGCGCAGAGCTGAGCTGGCAGCTGCACTGCAAGAGAGTGCTTCTGTAGAGTACCCCCTCGCCTTTCTCATCCCCACTGGGGTTTCTCTGTGGTGCTGATGGATCCCCCAGGGAGCGAGTGCATGAAGCTGAAAATCTCTTCCAGCATGAGGAGGGTGCTGGAGCCAGAAACTAAGCCCCAGGGGGAAGGAGAGGAACAGAGCAGGAGAACCAGCACCGCGCTCCCTTCTTCCCCCCTGCTCCAATTGCGTACGTTGGTAAACTGGGGCAAAAGCTGAGACCCAAATAAAGCAGTCTGTCATTACATGAAAATAGATTTTAGCAGTTTGAGAGAAAGTTAGGTAACAGGACTTACCTAAAATTAGATTGCATATTGCTGTTCGTGCCATTTTTATGTTCTGAAAAGATCCTAAAATATGAATTTTCCTGCAAAATAGCAGCCAAAGGAGCATTAGTTACTGGAGAGGGGAAAAAAGACTCAATCATTATAGTTAACAGGGAACTCAAGTTAGAGGTGAGCAAGGACCTTAAAGTCAGCGTACAAATTATTTTTCTAGGGTTGTAATTAGAAAAAAAAAACTCATGAGTTAGAAGCTTCTTTTTTTAAGTACTAAACTAGATTTTACAATTTCCAAATTTAACAGTATAGCAGCTTTAGGGAAAGAAGTATTACACATCGGGAAGTATTCAAATAGCATTCATTAAATACAACTCTTAAATGATTTGTCCTACTACTGCTCTAAAGGAATTCCCCAAAATTCAGGTTATTCTTGGTTCCTAGAGATCAAAGAGATTACCTTAGGAACTGTGCTCTGTCTAGGAGGAAAGTCTGTACTTACGTGTCAGCGAGAACTATTCGTGTTCTTGTTACGTTTTCTATAGTGAATTTGGTTTTTCCACCTTTCCCTGCTATTCTCCCTATTGCTCTTGACAGATGATCTCCTTTCAAAGGTTTGACTAAAAGGAGAATAAACACAGTAAAACATCAAATGTATTTCTGTAACACTTCCTTTGTGCAAGTTACTGAAATAGCAGAATTGAATGTACTAAAGCAACATTACTATAGGTGAAATATATATGTGCATGCACACATTTATATTCACCTATAGCAATATAGGTGAAAAACATCTAACTATATGTGGCCACAGTGTCTCTGGTATCAGAGAGAAATTCTCACACAGAACTATAATGGAAGGTGTTCTTTTCACTACCAGGCAGTTAAGATTGAGGAATGAAACAAAGCAACAGTACAGAGAATTAACATAAGTAGAAATGAAATGAGTTAGATTTAGGCACTGCTGTCTTGTGGTATGCTCCCAGGAGTCCCAGTAATATATTAAACAGTGTTTGTGGTATCTACTACTCTTCTCAGATACTGGGAGAAGCAGAGCCCAATACACCATTTCAGCATAAACAAACAAATCTATTCCCCAAAACACCACAACACCTTTTAAGTTTAAAGAACAGTTTTCTATGATGGGCAAAACTAATTCTATCAGACAATTAATTTGGCAAAGGTGATATGCTTCTAAGAAAGCAGCTTGGGGGAGAGAGGTTGCTAGGTCATCTTTGTAAGATGGCCTAACCTTTGAATCCTCATGYACCTAGGCTATAATCCACTGTTGTGCATAAATGACACGAGCAGAGTGAGCTGCTTTCTTGTGGTGTCACTGACTATGAAGGAGCTACTTCATTTTGGGGGGAGGGAAGAGTGGGGGGAAAAAAAAGTATTTACAGATGATAAACCCAACTGCTAGAATACCACAGCAGAAAATACTTACCATCTGTAACTTCAAAGGATTCTAGAAAAAGATCGTCTAATCTGATCAGAGCAAGAGCATCCTAAAATGTTAACAGATTAGTTATCAGTAAGCTTGTTACAGTACCACAACACACAGAATTGCGAGAGTGTATTTTGTTTTTTTATATATATAAAAAGAAAATCAATAATATTTCCTCATTTAATGTGTGAAATGATAGCTGACAAAAACTAGTCCAGCTTGTTCAATAGCAATGTAAACTTATATTTCTATATAGAGAACACCGCAAACACCATTCTCCCAGAGTCTACTTAAGCTGGTAAAGTCAGAGCAAGTGCACTTCAAAAAGTGTTTCTGTTCTCAGCAAGTAAAGTTTGAGCTTTGAACAGAGTAACAGCTATTGGCCTGGACTAAACCAAAAGGAACAATCTCTGCATGTACAGAGTAGCTCCAAGGCAGTTTATCACTTCATGTTTACTTCTCATATATCACAAGATATTTCTTCCATTTCATAAATTTAAAGAACAATACCACTGGCTGTAAGATATGTGCTGTTTGAGGATTACTTTTTTATTCTGAACTAATTTAAAAAAATAGATTTCCACTCATTCACAATTTCAAATAAGCTTTTTTTTTTTTTTTTTTTTAAGAAAACCATTTATATATTGTTTTATTATATCTTACTGTAATTTGCAGAAAGGCCGAAGATTTAAAGCAAACGGATTCAAGCAACTCTCAGAACTAGTTGTTGGAAGACTCACCTCAACTTGAAACCCGAGTATGAATGCTTTCACAAAGTCAGCTGCTTTTGTTAGAGCACTTATATCCTTTGTCTCTTGACAAGTCTGCAGGACAAAATGTTATATTTGCAAATTAAGACCATTCAGAGTAAGATCACGACTTGAAAAAAAATCTGAGAAGAAAGCTAATCACAGAAAGCTGCATCCAGGCAATACTCTTTCTGTATTGCCTTTCACTGAAACGCCTGAATATACTTTGTGCTTTCTTGCTATGTTGACCCTCAACCACAAGTTATTCTGCAAAATTGCAGGGCCATTCCTGCTCGACCCTAACTTCTCCCAGTTATTTCTAGAAAAGTGTAAATAAGGCATAGTTATACATTGGCCTCAGCCTGTTGTCAATAATGTTTCCCCCCACACATACTCTTGTAGCCACCACCACAATTACAGTAAGATTGTTGTTGTTTAAAGTTAGGAAGCAAAATCACTGTTGGTATTGTTGGTATCTTCTCATTCATTTGAAAATATACATTAATATTGCTAACACAATTACTTATATCAGAAACAGCACAAGCTTCAGATATACAGTTGGAAATAACTAGTCTGCGTACGAATTAATAAGAATACATGAGAAAGTTTACAAGATTTACAATTACATATTGGCATCTATACTCTGAAATATTTCAGGGCAACCCACTAAAGAAAAATTCCYCCCCCCCAAAAAAACAAAAAACAAAAGACATTTTGTGATCAAAAGACATCAGACATTTTAGTGGCTCCCTAAAAAACCTCTACGAACATGTAACAGCTCCTTAAATATCTAGTAGCCTTAAGTACCCGCAAAACATTGCGCTCTAAAATCATTTCTGTCACACAAACCAATATTCTTCTCTTAATTCTAAAATAAAGTTGCCTTCTATAAAACCAGAAAAAAGGAGTTTATGCAGGCCATCTCTAGAAGAGGTAGACTATTACATTTTACTTGCATCAACTGCTTGCTTCTAAGCAGTAAGTGCCAAATTTCATTTTGATCTCAAGTTTTTCTGTTAGGTGAAATAACTTATTTGCTATTTTTCCAAGTATTATCTGAGATCTAGAGTGCTTCACACAAGGTCTTTAATGAACAAAACAGGAAAGCTTTAGGAGGAGAGACACTGTATTTTAAATATTAGTCGATCAGAAATGATGTAAAACTTCCCCCGAAAAACAGCTGGAGAAAGAACTCTCTTTACCTTGATTTCAACGTTTCTTGTTTTTAAATTAAACCGGATTTGAAGCTGCAAGTGTTCCACGACAGGCGTGAATATTTTCATCCAGTTCTCCTTCAGCGGAGTATACCTGTTAGCCGGCACAGGAATCTTCCTGATCTCCTCATTTCCAACCTAGCGAGAGAAGAAAAGGAAGAAACGCGAAGCCGTTGGTACGTGCTAAAAACGCAGCGCAGCAAAAACAYCGCTTGTCGCCTCGGCCTCTTCCCCTTCGAGAGGGGCCCCGCGCACCCGCAGCGCCTCGGCGGCCACGGGCGGGAACGCGGGCCTCTTGCCGGGCCGCGGCCCCGCCGTGTCCATCGCCGCCGTCTCCTCGCCGCCGCCGGCCGCCCGCCGCTTCCGCCGGCTCCGCTTGGACGAGACGCTGGTGAAGCCGCTCTCGGCGGCCGCCGCCGCCGCCTCCTCCGTCTCCATGGCGACGCGAGCCGTTGCGGGCGGCCCGGCGCGCGCTCCAACGGCTGCCGCGCTGCCTCC